>NW_028300847.1:600000-900000 GCF_057945365.1 Rhopilema esculentum
ACATTAGTTCATAAATGGAAAGTCATGAAGAATAAAAAAAATACTTTTCAAAAAAATTTTCTCTGTAATATTTAATGACGTTTTGATAGAAAGTTTCCATCTTCCTAATTAATGTTTGAAAATTGCACGGAACAGCGGAACTACTAAAGTACCTTTCGTCCGACACTTGTCAAAGTATAAACGTCGGATAATGTCCATATGTATGCAGAAAATTTATATCTAGATATGGATCGAAAGCAACGTTAGAGGCAAAATAGCGCGTTTGATTGGTTCTTTTTTTATGGATCGAAAGCAACGTTAGAGGCAAAATAGCGCGTTTGATTGGTTCTTTTTTTATGGATCGAAGGCAACGTTAGAGGCAAAATAGCGCGTTTGATTGGTTCTTTTTTTATGGATCGAAAGCAACGTTAGAGGCGAAATAGCGCGTTTGATTGGTTCTTTTTTTACCAATCGCAACAGCTATCTCTAAACAAGTTGGAGAGTGAGAGAGAGAGAGAGAGAGAGAGAGAGAGAGAAAGCTAACATTTTCTGTCTACACAAGTCGGGGTTTGTTCTGATGTAGACAGATTTAAAGACAGCTAAATAAATGACGATCTTGATCTTAAAACTATCATCACTTCAGTTTCGCTGCATGATTGCTGAATCACGATTAACTTGGGCATTCTTTTTTTTACAAAAGCATCGTGGCTTTTCATCTTTCGGAACCTTTTTTCCCTGATGCTTATGGACAATAAACAAATGACGATACAAATGTAGATAAGCACAAATACATGGTTCGAACAACTTGATGTTAGTTAGCATTGAAGAAATAGGAATATTATTATATAATAGAATCGAAGCAATAACACGAAGAAACAATGGAACGAAATCGTGTTAGCATCGAGATTAGATAATGAGAATAAGGTAAAGATTGAATACTTAGAATTATGATAACATTAGAGAAATAGGAGCCTGATAAGAATAGGATTGAAACAACATGCGAGAATAGAGATATACACCCCATTTACACGAGTATCCGACCGGGATCGGATCCAAAAAAATACGGATAGGCCTTGTGTCTACACGGGAACTGGTGGATCCGTATATCTTTGGATCCGCTATCCGAACACTTTTGGTATCGCTTTCAGAGGTGATCCCGTATGGATCCGATTTGGACCGGATCCCGTGTAAACGGGTGTACTGTCGAGAGTGAGAGAGAATATTTTTCAATTCAAGGTAGTTTGAATATGTAATCGGTGGCTTTTTGGTGCCAGAAAACCCAACATCAAGTTGATAGACTACTGTGTTGAAGAATTATTACGAAACTATGACGATATGTCGTCGTACTTTGTCCTCATATTTTCCCAATCCTGTCCACCTGCAAGCTTTGCAGTTTGTAGTCCAATACTACTTTTAAAAGTAGCGCAGTTTTTTCTTCAGTCCACAAAAATTTACCCTCTTTAGTGTTACCTCCCTCCATGTTCAAGCTGAACTGTGTTTTGCTCACGCACGAAGTTCTGAAAATGTCAAATGCGTGCCAATATTCGAAAAGCGCATGCGCGTATTCAATTGGATTCATCTGGATCCGTTCCCGTGTAAACGCAAATGGTTCTGGATCGGATCCCGTGTAAACGCATTGCCATTTCAGGGATCGGATCCAAAAGTATCCGGACACTTGTGGATCTGATCTGGTCCAGGTCTAGTGTAAACGGGGTCATAGTGTCATACAGGGAGGAAGAGGTTTTAATCCATAAAAATTTTGTTATTCAAGAGGCAATGAATCGAATTTCCTGGCTAGTTTTAATGATGTATTTATAAAGTTTTTCGTCTACGGCTTCCATATTTCTACATTTTAGCGAAGCGATTACCTGAAGAAATATTTTCTTTCTTTAGAACCTCTCAAGCTTGTTGCTGAAAGTTGTGATGTGAGCAATAGCAATGGCGTTATTGAGATATAGAGAAAGCTTTACCCAATCTGCAAGTGAAACTAGTTACAAAATCATTTCTATGAACTTTTGTTGTTTTTAAGGAAAGAACTGGAAAGCACGAAGCTGTTGTTAGCATGGTTTGCGAAAATCGAATGAGATTGGAAAAATAATTTATGCAAGAACTGAAATCTATCTTATAACCTAATTTTCTACTGCGATAAGAACTGCATTGTTCGTGTTTATATGAGCTGCTTCAATCTACAGAAAAATACATCTAAGCAATGCAAAATCTAGCATTCATATCTTTCTTTTCAAAGAAATGTTGATTGAAGAAGATGGTCTGCTCACTTGAAATCAGCTATTAGGATATTCATCAGTAATACATTTGTCAGCAACAGGAAGCCAATCATTCCAATAATTGAAACAACTTCTGCTGCGATGGGGACTTTAGCTGTATCAAATACTGTCTTGCTGTCTACAACTGAAGCAAATATAAAGCTAATTCGATGTATCGCTACTGCATTTTGAGCAATGTCTCAATAATTCAATGGTTTAAAAATTGCGCCAATAGTTGCGTTCCAGAACTGTAAATTTTTTGAAGTTCAAAAATGAGCGTTGTCTTACAAGGCTCTACTTGCACAGCAGTAAAATAAAAATTTTAGAGAAAGCAAACAAATCTGACATAATGACGAAATAATAAAGATTTTCCGTATTCTAAGGAAACAAAAAGTATGTACTGAAAATATAAGACTTACGATCATAGCTTGCGATTCCCAATTCACCAAAAAATATCATCACAGGTCTGAACATAATCCTTAGATAAACCTTTGGATCGGCCAAATTAGAGAACGGGTAGAGCAGAGAGGTCACAAAAACTCCATAACCAACAACAAGAATGAAAGACGTGACGATGAAATGCTTGCATCTCACCAGCTGTAAATTAAAATAGCAATGTTTAAGATATTGTGTGATTGTTTAGTTATTTAAATCGGAACGTGATCTGAAACCCGTCACTCCATATAAAATGTTTGGAGGTCCGACCAATTGTAATTCTTAAATGAGATTGGCTGAACTAGTGGTATGTACTTGTCATATGCGAGAATAAGAGACGGGGTAGCATTGGGCTGCAAAACACTTACTCTTGCAAAACACTTACAGTACTTTCTCGAATAAGGAACATAACTTATGCTTCACGATGCATCCTATATTCATCATTACAAATTCACTGTTTTACATTCGTGAAAAAGAAATTTGAAACAAACAATTGTTTTTTGGCACCCCTGTTATATAAAGGAAAAAGTAGCTGCATGCGACTAAACCAAAAAGCTACAATATCTGCCAGAATTGTTTTTGATACACTTTACATGAAATACTTATATCAGACAAAAAGTTGATGACCTTTATGATAACATTGTATAAAATGTAGAAACATAGAAAGATAATCAGTGAAAGAGAAAACAGAACCTCGTTTTATAGTACCAAGACAAAAACATTGGGGCAGTAGTAAAAAAATGGAAAGAAGGATGCGACGCTGGCTAATTTTAGACGTGCTACCTCTCGACTGCATTAACAAGTTTTAAAATCAGCTATTGACAACGTAGCATTTTATAATGAAAGTTGAAGAATACGGCAAAAAAATCTTCACAAGTCAAATTGTATTAGTTTTGATTGACCAAAACCATTTGCGTTTGTTGTGATCGTAGGTTGTAGTTTAACACGATTGAGGAGCATTCTTGTAAATCAACCTCTACTATATATAAAAATATTTACAACGTATATTTACAAGCATGGTGTAATTCTCGAATTTCCACTCCAAAGATCTTACTCACTAACTCGTACAAAGTAAACCCTTCGATTTCTGATTTTGTATATGAAACCAAAAATCTTGATTTATCTGTGTATGAATGCAATTTTCTCTGAAACTATGCAAGATACTGAAACGAAAATTTCACAGTTTATTCTTTGAGGTACGGCAAGTTCAAATATGGTCCTATAGATAATAATAAATGATAATAAAAAAACATAGCATTGACTCTTTCTCAACCTTTTAAGCTAAACATATAACTCTGGTAATGGTTCTCGCATATGGGCCAAGCGAATGATAAACGTTTAGAGTCAGAGTGGAGCCCTAGATATGACAAATTTTGTCTGATAAGGGAGCTGCAACTATCCCCGCCCATTTTTCTCACATCGATGTTCTCGCAAATAAAAACATCTCCAGATTCCATTTGACGCCTAAAATAATTTTTTCACAGTCCTGTACCTCTTTTTATATCGTATTACAACTTTTAACTTTAATTTGTTTATAAACTTTCATATCATATAGATATTCCAGCACTCAAAGAGTAGAGACTCTTGAATGCACAAAGCATCTCTTTTGACCCCATCTTTGCATAAAGTGAGTAAACTTACCGCTTTAATTTGGTTGGGCCAAATTCCCCAAGTGACTAACTATGGCAAAAAAGCTATAATACTCTTGCATTGACAACTCGTAGCTTAAATTTTTAGATTCTTTTATAAATTAATCACAAGTAATGCTTCTTTCTATTAAAAACATTTTGGGTCCTCAAAACCGCTTTTTTTACTGGACACACATTTATAACAGCTTTTAACAGTTGAAAACTATACAGTCTACAGGGGCGGATCTAGAAATTATTCTGAGGGGTTCTAAAACGTAAGGCTTGGTAACCCAGGGTGTTGCTATGCACAAACTCCGTACCCCTGCTAATAAGCCATAATGAAATGAAAGCCTTCCATAAACTAAAAAGCCTGGATGCCTTGATTTATATAGTAATTTTTGGTTTCAGCTTTTATGCCAATTGAACGCAATTTGCAGCTCGCCCCTCTTATATTCACTTAGGGTACACAAGTATAGAAACTGTAGTCAAATATGGTATGATGGCCCGCAGTGGCAAAAGGCCCGAGCCCACAGATTTTCAAAGCAAAATTTAATTTTTGACTCTTTGCAGCCATTTATTAGAACTTGATCAGCTTGACCAAAATAATAACGTGGCTGGTGGAATGAAGCCCTTGAAGTGCAGTGCAAAAGTTGAACACAGGGATTCAAACACAGCATGCATCGCCAAACCGAAGGCCCTGAACGTTTCGCTATGGGCCTGGCGTTTTGAGTATTTTTATGTATTTGAAATTCTTAGAGAAAAAAGGATTCGCAGGAATATAAGTAGGTATAAAAAGGAAACCCCTTTTGGTCAATAATAGTAAGGGCAAGTTTTTGAGATGTTTTTTATGTAGTTCTTGAATGATTAAAAAAAGAATAACAAGGGCTCGGGAAAGCTTTATCCTCTGAATATAAATCATACCTCATGGTCTATGAATAAGACATGAAACACGGAGTTGAAACTTGAAACCGTTCTGTTATATAAACCACAGCGTTTACAAGTTCTGCCGTTACAGCATCGAGCATCAGGTAAAAATCGTCAAAAGATCCACGAAAACATATTCCAAATTTGCGCCTAAGCATTCGTCGCGTGCTGTATCATAACTCAACTCCCCCTGGTCAACCTCAACTCCCCCTGTTCAAGCTCAACTCCCCCTGGTCATAAAACCACTTATACATTTGACTGTAGATTGAAGCGAAGAAACTCCCCCTGGTTTGTCGGTATTCTTTGATGTTTTGGATTTTTGAAATCCATGGGTTCTCGCGCCAAAGTTTAGAACCCCTCGACCTGGCACCGTGATTGGCTAGATTCACTTCCACGGGTGCAGAAACTCGTATAATTTACAGGCCACGGGTTCCTTAAGTGGCTGGATATAAGAGGAGACAATGCTTTCCGAGTCTGTAGAATGCTATACAGGACAACCAGGGGGAGTTTCATAACACTTCAATGCATGGACTGAAATAACAATGTTGAACAGTTGTGAGACGGGGCATTGAAGCGGAAATAACAATTTCAGGAGATGTGCATACTTCCCGGTATTATTTAAATGGTTTAAATAATAATAAACAAAATTGCGGTAGAATAAGCTTTAATCCCCAAAAAGTTTTTTCTCAAATCTGAGGGGTGCTCGAGCCCCCTTCGCACCCCACTGGATCCGCCCCTGGCTATACATTCGTTTACTAATATTATCAATATTATCCTTATATCTATTTTGGTGTTTGATCTGCTTTAAATTACGAATTGCGTTAATTTTCCCAATATTTATCTTTGTCAGACATTTTTGCTTGGTAGAAAAATTTTTAGTTCATAAATAGATTCTTTTTTAAATGTTTTTGCTAACCTGTAAACAACCTTTGATATTTTTAGGACTCAAAAAAACTGGAGTATATTTATTTGGTGCCATGTTAGAATCTGTTGAAACGGCCTTATTAAAGGTTACGGTGTTCAGGCAGGTTAAAATGCATTTGCTTTGGTTATCTAAAACACTTTGTTTGAGACAGTCATGTTTGGCATAAACCATGTTATGCGCAAATTAACTGTTGAAGATCCTCTTTATTTTTTTAATTTATGGAAATCTGTTGGAAATACAAAGATTTGAAATTGTGGTTGGTCTTGCTAACTTCAAAGGCTTTAGGAGAATTTCAGTGCTTATGATTAGTAGGATTTTGAAGTGATTTTAACGTCAGCCAAGTGTTTTTGCTGCTTCTTACTACAGCGTATACATTTGCCTCTGGCTTTCTTTAAAATGACAGACATGTTTACGAACCCCCTGGTCTTTTCTCCTTACATCAGTCATGGCAAACGCTGTTTGAAATGTTAGTTTTTAAGTACGTGAGTACAGGCCTATTAATTGGTGAAAAGGAGCTATTAAGGCTGTGCAGTGTTGCCGATATTGGTCTCCAGAAATTCCTAAAGCTATTAATCTTTGCATTCTATATTATATTTACTAATATCTTGTGACAAACAACTAAGCTTACTACTTGTGTGTTTAAGCAGAAAATTGAGAAAAATCTATTTCAGCAACCTTTTTTCTCCGTTTCTGTTATCTTACCATTTTTAAAACCATTATCACAAATGGTCCATAGCTCCGAGACACTCGCAAATATTGGCCAGTTTTTAGACACCACAGCAAAGCAAATAGAGACAAATGGATATCAGCAGCCACTATGTGAAAGAAATGGATTCCAAAGCCAAGGTAGAACAGGAAAATTGTTACTATATCTAGTATATTCCAAACTTGTGAAAAATACTTTTTTGTGCAAGCCCACATCGTTTTGTTTCTTCCAAGAACCTGAAATGAAAAATTTTTCTAGATTTGATTGCATCGATAAAAATTCTAGATAAAGTTTGAAAAGGGATTTTTCAATTGTGCTTTTTTGTAAAGAAGAAACAGTTAAGCCAGTTACATTCCTAGCCAGAGTCTTGGAGCACGTATGTCAGTTTTCAAGAAAAATTTCAACAATCTGCCCTTGGGAACAATGCTGGCTCTCTAGAAGAACGATGTATGAGATTAGGAAGTAAATTTTTGTGTAAATTGTTTGATCGCCTGAGCTATCAACATTGTACTGGAGAAGAGGTGATGGAAGTGGTAATATTTGGACACGGCATGAATAATAAAAACAGCTCAGTGTTCCATGTAATTAAGACAGAAGTAGCTACCTGTCTTATTTCGTCAACCAGTAGTGAAGTCACAATGGTGAATGTCAGCCAAATTATGTATTTATGTGCACTGTGCTTTTCGTCTACAACTACAAACAGCATCACGACGAATGACAAAATATGCATGGCCTGTAGGAAAAGAATAATGCTGGTCAAAATTTAAGTTTCAACGCCTCTCAATCTAAAATCTATGATCAAGATCAAATCAAGAGAAAAAAGTATAACAGATCATTGAAATTTTTTCATCAAATTGTGGTCTAAGATAATCCACTGAACAAGAAATTTCCGCAGCAAAAATTCTGATTTATAAACCAGTCAATGGCACAAATGACAGTTCCTTGATTATGATCATGCAGCTAACATAAATTAATGGGGATACCTCACCGTATGCAAATAGAACTTCGTTATTGGTGAAAGCATAGAAGAATGCATCTGGTCCTAAAACAGAGAATGGGATATTGTCCTATTAAAACAAGTATTTCCTTCTGTGAGAAAAGACTGCAAATACGGCTTTGATTTTGCATTACAATTCCAAGAAGCAATGAATTATTTATTGTGGTATTCTGTTTTCGAATAACTTGAAGTTCATGGTAGGAAATTTCACATACAGATTGGCATACGGACTTCTGAGGATGTATGGTTTCTGTTTATTAAAAGCCAGCATTATATGAGTATTCGGAATATGCATATGAACTTTGTAACCTCTATGCTAGGTGTCCAACTTTCTAAGATCATTGCTAGTAGCTTTATTTATTTCAATTTTATCTGACGATTCTTTGTTAACTGATCTTTCTTAACCACGTATTGGTTTAATTCGCTTGGATTAAGTTTTCAAAGAGTCTGAGATGGCCAGGAAACTTAGACCGGAGAATAATAGCAGCAGGGGTGTAGTCGTAAAATTTTACCAAGGGGGGCTCTGTGAAATTTCTAGGTTGATCTTGTCATGTAATCATTACAATTTATACATGACGAGGGTTGATGGTTCTCCAGCAAGTGGTTGAGTTCCAAGTACATTGACAGTGTTGAGCAGCAGGTGAGATCAGTACATTGATACCATAAGAAGGACCAGGGGAAACTTCATTGCAGGTGAGGGGGGCAAAATATCCAATTGCTCAGGGGTTCAGTGAAAGCGGCCACCAGAGTTGGCGGCGAGAAAATTTTCGAGATATAGCATTCTAAGAATGGCCAGAAAATGCATATAAAATATTTATAGCATCTATAAGGAAGAGCTTTCCTTTTAATAATGATGACCCATTGGTTTGATTTTGAATTGATAGATTTTCTCTCGTGTTAACAAAACAGGTGAGATTTCATTAGAGTTAATGAACAGTGCTCCTAAAAATGTCATGCAGAACTGTTATTCAGTGGACCTAGAAAGAATTAATAAGTTTGCAGATATAGAAAAAAAAATTTGGAATAACAACAACTGAACAATATTAAGAACACCAGAGCTTGAAATTGTTCAAAAATAAGATATAGGCAAGACAGGGTCAAATAATAGCAACCAGTTGTTGAGTCAGGTAATTTCCCCCATTTCTAAATGCAACAATAACAAACCAACTGTTTATACAAAAATCCAACTAAACATGCTCAGTAAGCAATTATTGAAGAACTTTCTATCCATTTACATGTCAAACTTTGTGTATAATTTCATGCATATGAAGTGTTTAAAACTCTCAGTTGTTTTCTTTTCCATTTCTGGTTTAGGTATCAATAGCTGATCTGTGGTGAAGTGACCATTCTTCACCGCTTTCTTTGCATTACATGATTCTTGGATATGTTCAAGAACAAACGAGCAGGGGGGCTGCGCCCCGCCTAGCCCTCCACCACTACATCCCTAAATAACAAGGGTGTTGCTTTCACCAAAGCAAATTGGCTTTTTGACTGTGATCTCTATATAGCAAATTTTGGTTTATTCAAATAAAAATTGAGCTTGTCTGGAAAACTAAGGAACTAGTCGGTTACTTCAGCATCTTCAGCACATAGCAAAAGTCTGAATATACATCTTTTTCATCGCTTTTGCCACTTGCTTTATCAGTGGGTCCGAGAGATAACGATGAAAAAATATACCCAGTTGTGGACTGAAATAGGCGAATTAGAAAAACGCAAGCACAAGATCAGTATAGTTAACCAATCAGTGCCGCGTGCCCAGTAGCGGCGTGGCAAAAATGAAGGACCCTGGAAAATTCGTCGAAAAGGGATCCATGCTTTGTGTGACGAACTTGTCCGAAAATTAGATCTAGCAACTTCTGATTCCACAGAAACGATTGATGTAACTAATTGCAAGACACATGGTACTTGACAAAACTATCTATCTCACTTTAAAATTTACGTGAAAAACAGTAATGAGTTATAAATGTGAATTCTTTAATGCAACAGAAAGCGATGGCGACTTGCTGATTTTAACTAGAAATTTTCGATAATTGAGCAAGAGAGTTTCAAGGTAATTTCTGTTTTTCATGAATTCCCTTGCAAAGGTTATCCTTGAGAAAATGGCTCTCGAGCTCATCACAGAGCCGTTTCAAGGATTGGGTTCGAACTAACTTGAATTAGAACATTACAGCAGCTGAGCTAATGTTTTGAATATCATATATGTCTCTGACCTAGGTACCAAAATTTCTAGAGAGTCTGCTACCTGGGGCAATGTTTTGAAGAATGGCTTTTAAGATACCATTGCGAAATATGTTACATGTGCGAATTATCGTTATAATCACTGACAATGATTATGTCTGTCCAACCAATTGGTCAACAAAAAACCGCAAACACAAGAAAGTAACTGAAAATAAATCTTAATTTTCTGAACCTAAGACGAAACGTCTGAACAAAGTTACTTTTTACAAATGTTCAAGTTCTAAAAACGATTGATGAAATTATGATATTCATTGTCAAATAATAAGCAATCTTTTCATTTCCTTTGATGTTATGGCTAGTTTGTCAATAACTTTGTTACTAGAAATCTTGCTGAGGATCTGACTTTCGATGCTTATCAGCATGAATGACTCTAGATTTTCTTGTCTTAGGGATGACCTCTACCTGGTTTTGATCAGCTTCGATTTTGAGAAATTTCTTTCACATTCCACCTGCATAACTGCAAGTGTCAGCAAAATTTTATAGACTGTATAGGAGTACGTTACACAGTTCAAATTATGCTCGTGCAGAACGTTATAGGCACAAGTGAAACACAATAAACAACGCTCTAAGGACTGCTTGTAAGTGCGACATCGACTTCTGCTCCATCTTCATCCCATCTGATAGTATCAAATTCTTCTGGCAATGACATAGCAAGCCTCGGAAATGAATTGGCAAAACTCTCAAGCTGCATAGGCAGATTATCTTTGTTCACCCTGCTCCCTAGGAGATTGCAAATGTTGAATATGGCAGCTGCTGGAATTCCGGACGTTCGGAGCTCCTGGAAGCGTTCTGAATCAAAACAAGATAAATCTTTGTACAGCATCTCATGGTCTAAAAATATTTTCTTCACATTTGTGACTAAGCTTTCTACTAACAAATTGAAGGTATTCCCTATAAATGACTGCAGCTCATCTATAACTGTTTCATCTTGGCATTGCTCACCATCCAAGCGCTTTTTCCGGCGTACTCTTTTCTTCGGTAAGGCATTACCGACTTTCAAATTTGATTCATCCAGTGCTTCGTTCACTATTTCACAAAATTCCTCGGCTTTTGTGTGACTGCTTTCAAAATATCATGATATGTCGTTGATATGTATGTTTTTTTTGCTTTTTGCTTCAACCATCCTCCATGCTTGAAGGATGTCCAAACCTTTTGTCTGCAAATACAAAACGGAGTTGTTATGCTGTAGATTCTCAAGAATATGAACGCTGTTAGGATCGTTTTGAATTTCTGAAAGTGATCCATTAAAACCTTCGCATCGCTGCGAGTTGATTCTTGGAATGATGTGTCATTAGCTATTGCATAAAGCGCCAAAAGCTTTTCTGCATATAGGCCTTTGTCTGGTTCTGAAAAAATGTCAAATATTTCGTCAGAGCTTGTGACTTTGAAAACCACCTGGTTTCACTAATAGGATGAAGCCTTCTGGTAGGTCTTCCTGCTTTCTCCAGCGCTTGTTCCTCAACATCCATTCTCTTGTGAGCTTGCTTGAAAAGTGTAGGAGATTTTTGCAGAATTTCAAAGTGGGTTGTTACAAGCGTGCTTGTAGATGCTGCATCACTGAGAACCAAATTCAAGAGATGACTGTAGCACCAGGTGTGTACGTGTAAGCTAGCAACATTTTAAATCTTTGCTGCAAATCCGTTGTAAGTACCACTCATATATGGTGCACCATCAAAAGAATCTCACACGCAGTTTCTTATGTCTATGTTGTATTTCTCAAGAGTGTCCTTTAAAAGCACAAACAATGACTCTCCACTGGTTGATGTTGTTTTTACAAGCTAAAGTAACCTTTCATGGACATCACCATCATGAACGTATCGTAAAACAATGGAGCACTGATCTTGAGTTGTGATGTCTTGTGTTGTGTCCATCTCGACCGAAAACATTCCAGCTCTCCTTGCTTCATTAACAATCGTTCCTCGGATAAAACCTTTAACGATATTGATGATCCTGTTCGTTATGTCATGACTTAAGAATGTCACTAGAGATCCTCGACCATAGTTCCCATTATGGTTACCATCTTTTGCACGCTTTGTTAGAGCTCTCGTGCTTGTTTCAACAATCTTGTCTATGTGCCTGTTGAGCTTCTCATCTGACTCGACGATAGGTTTTACAAGCTGATAGGCCTCGGCAAAATTTGGGAGCAATACAATGCTTTCTTGTCATTATCAAAAGTGAGTCAATTACTTTCAATTTCAGTGCCTGTTGATGTTGTTCTTTTGAATGCTTTTTTGATATCAAATGGCATTTTTCCAACAGTTGGAAGCTGTGGATGAAATTTGAAGAAATCTTCCACTTGGCTAGTAACTGGCTTTTTTAACATTTCGACATATTTTGTGCAACCAGCTCCACCTGCCGTTTCTTGAAATTGAGATGTTTTATCAATATCTGCAGTTTCTGCTGAAATTTCCGTATTTTCGAGCGCGGAGAATTCAGATCTTTGTGGAAATTCCTCTCTTCAGCTGAGGGCTCAGGAATTGTGTCATGGTGCTCTTCTTCTTCACTGCTCTCAGCGCCACATCGTTGCTCTCCAAACTTTTGTCCCACCTCAATAGCTTTTGCACTGGCGATATCAATACTCGTTCTTGTCACACCTAAAGGAAGTGGGTTCGGTGAGCTCTTTAAAGCCGCCTAGAGAACGGAAAATTTTTAAGAAGGAGACTCTCACATTTTATTATTTATACCTACACGCATAGCCTCGTTAATAATAGTCCAATTCTTAGAAAGATAATAATTTAAGAAGCTATAATACCATCCTTGAGAATTGTTAGAAATTATGAAGACTTGACTTATGACAAAGTTATGGCGTGTTCTCTTCGACCCTCATTCTGACGTTTTATGGACTAACTTTGTCTATTTTCATTCAATTCAACATAAAATTAATCGATCAAAAGCCAAATCGCTATTGATGAAATATGGAAAGCCAAGAAGACTATCATCAGCCAGTCGTTGGGATGTGAGTTCTGGAGAGTCCTTACATTTTCAGATAAGCATTCATCTCCTGTTTAGTGTACCTCTGCTTGAAAAATGTGAACAATTTTTTGGCGGTACATAACTTGAAAATGGCTTTGACAAATTTTTCTTTAGGCACGCGGCACTGATTGGTCAACTATACCGGTCTTGTGCTTGCATTTTTCTGATCGGCCTATTTCGATTTACAACTGGGTATATATTTTTTCATCGTGTTCTTTCGGACCCTGATTATGAAGTTTGATGCTCTGAGGAGTGTCAGACGAAAAAGCTTTTAGTTAATATGTTGTGAAATGATTGCTTTTTTCAAAGCCAGTTATAAGCATTCAGCTTTACCCACAAACAGCCTTTAGGGGGGAGTGTGACGCGCCCTCCCATGCCCCAATTGGCATCGGCTCTGGGTCAAATGCTCTTCAGTCTACTTTTAGAAACAACAAGAAAGTGAGACAATCAGAAGTTTGAAACCCAAAGGCAGTTTGATCAGATATAGCTTTAGACTATGCATTTTAGAAATGAATTGCTTTTGCGCAGTGTAAGTGTTTATCCTTTTGGAAAAGTCATTGACATACAATATGTGCAAATTATATTTCATGTCACGTCACGTGTACAGTTTTTCTTGAACATGCTTAAAAGATAAACGGACGAAAGACCTGACGATGCTTTGTATGTAATAGAAGCTACCTCACTTTTTATCTATTCCTGTAGTAGCTCAATGACTTTCTGTGATTATTCTAGCAGCTGTTTTGCAGGCTTTTGAAAGTTTGCTAAGCTTACCTAATTGAATGGAAAAACCTGTTGTAAACAGGTTGGGAAATAGAGACAACATTTTTCCAAGTTGAATCATTTATGTATGTACCTATAGATCGTAAAACTCAATGATGATCTCCAGGGTCATGTGCACTAAAGAGCAACACAATGGTTTGAGAGTGAGCGGGAATTTGTGTGCGTTTTTATCTGGTAACAGGAACTTGATTTTTGCAATATTTTATTAGAATGATGCAAAATACAATTTTATGACAGGAGCATTTCAAAAATATTTTTATTTCGATCTACTCCAAACCATACATTTTAGATATGTTAGATGCATAACGTCTGTAGGAATTACCTTTCCATTCCACATTTTCGAAGTAACTACTTGAGTAGCTTGATGTGCAACAAACCCTTTAAAATCGGTGTCGCCTGCAATTTCTAGAAGTGATCGATTCCCCCAAACAGGATATGCATTCTCTATTGATTGCATTGTGTGTTCTTTGCTGGTGTCATGGTAGATGTCAAGGAGATCTAAGCAGACTGTCTCAAAGAGTCTAAGCAATAAAATGAAAGTATTAGCAATAATAACAACAATGATGCCATGTTTATACAGATTAACTCTGTTCAGCAACAACTGACTGTTATCAATAAAGGAACTGTATGGAACATGAAGAAGATAAAATATCAAAAATAGAAATGTACTTGAAAAAGATTTTTACTAAAGGCTTACATCTTAAAATTTGAATTTCCGACAAGGCTCGTATGACACAATCTGCTTTCTATTGATCAGATAGCTCGCAAGCCAGCATAGTTCCTTGATAGGATGTTTAGATATGGGTCTCACACAGTCAGGAATGGATAAACCCTTAAGCAAACTAAGCACGTGCTTAGGGCATCACACCCAAAGGGGGCACCCAAATGTTGAGAAACGGGTGGAAAAAAGAGACATGCAAAAACTTATAAAACTTGTACAAAGTTTTTACAAGAAAGACTCAATCACTGTGTCCAATAGAAATCAAGCAGACATTCAAGAAGTAATGATTTCCAGGATGTTATAAATGTCTCAAAAGAATAAAGTGTAGAAAAATTCCATTCAATTCATGAGCATTGGAAGCACTAAACTGACCAAAGTTTTTGTCCTTCTTTGCTGACTAGACTAAACACTAATCTTGAATTTTTCTTGGCATAGCGCCATATTACTTTATCGGTCGTGAGAAACTTGTTTCTGTAAACTTGTAGAAGTAAGGGGCTTTCTATTTGCCCTTCCTTAATAGTAGCTCGAGCTGCTCTAAGAATACTCTGCACCAGATAAGGACTGGAAAGCTCTTTCCTTGCCGGAAGATCCAACCTTGGGGACCAAAAATTAAAAAGGACGTCACTATTAAACAAGGTATGATGAAGGCCTTAACTTCAGCTGTAGGCAAAGGTCTTGGAACTATAAGTTCAAAGGAAACCTGGAAAATGAAGCTGGAATATTCACAACATCGATTGAGGACCAAGGACTATATGCACAGCAGATAAACATTTTATTACAATCATGCTCCACAGTTTTATCCCGTTTGATTTTTGCATGAAGATGGATAACTTTTTAAACGCAAGAAATTAAATTTCAAATCATTTTCAATTTTTAGGCATGGTAGCCCCTTAGTTAGACCTCTTTACAGGGGGTCATGTTTTTTGACACCATTTAAGTTAAAATAAATGTAATAGAAACAATACGATAAGATTTTGAAAAATAAGATTAGAAAACTAGCATATAAAAAATATTGCGACTCATGCCATGCTGGGTTTTATTAGACTTCCTTAAATCTCATTAGAGTTGGTTGATTTTTGCTTTATCGTTTAACCCGTTCCAGAGACTCGGCCCTCTGAATGAGAAATATCTCTGACCAGCTGATGTCCTTCAATATGGAGTTCTTAAGTTAATATTAGAATTCTGTAGTACGCGATAGGTTGATTTGCTAACCCTAGTGAACATGTCACTCATGTAGGACGGCGACTTACCATTCAGGGGTTTGGAAACCATTTTGTATTTGGATTTGGAAGCGGTGAACAAAGATTAACTGGCCTATATTTGCCCCGCCTCCCCCCTCCCCCCCCCCCTCTGTTGAATCCGTTACTGATACTCTCATATAATTTTCAAATATCATTTAAATATTTTTCTGGCAGTAACAGCTGGAATATATTTTGATTTATTGCATTTTACATTGGGAGAAAATGAACATTGCTCAGAATAATGTTATTTTTCGTTCGACTCTCCAACACAGTTCAGGTTTCTCATTTGGCCCCTTGCAAAAGTTATTAGCCCACCCCTAATCTAGAACCATCAGTATGTCAATTTATGTTGCTTCTACTTCAAGTGGATTATGCTATGATCATTAGCCCATTTCAAGTTTCAATGCAAGTTGCTCGCGATCGCCTTCGCTTCTTAACGTTCACGACCACTCAGTAATTACAGCTAAGTCTAACCTGTAACATTTAAAACTAGGGGTTGGAGAGGTGTCCCCGTTGAAAAACCGCTTGGTGCATGGATGAAATAAAACAGTGCTTACTCAAAAAAGTTGGGAGCGTTGGAGAAAGCGGCAGACCGTTCCACTCATTCCGCTGCCAGCTTAATGTTTTCGTATGAAACTATTTTTTACTGTTTCAACTTACATTTTCTATCTGGTCGGCAGGTCACCAACCTCAATAGAGTGGGTCATTATTAACAGGAAGAGAACCAAGATCGGTGGGTGCTTAAGATACCCACAACCCTTAATCCAGAAGCGAACTTTGCAGGGTGCTATGGGTGCTTGAGCAATTTTTCGAATTTTTGTTTTAGTTTTTTTGGCAAAGTGGAAGCTTTGATGAACTTGTCAGAGAAGCTCGCTTTAGTTAATCCAATTTTAGTTAATATAGGCGAGGGGACAACATTGAGACATGTTGCCAAGAAATTGAACGGTTTTGTAATCAACGGCAAGATAAATGCCGCTCTGAAGCTTTTATCTTATGCACAAAGGAATGGTATTTTACTTCTGGATGACACAACTCTACAGCTGCTTTAAAACAAGCATCCAGATGGTGAAGAGAAGTTTAAAAATCTCCTGTTACAAGGTCCAGAATTATCGATTGGTGAGTATGCATATGATTGTATTGATTCTTTTTAAATATACAAGTCTGCAACAGATGTAAAAGGTGACTGGTTCGTCGAGTTTGGATGGCGACGTATCCTGACACCAGCTGCTTTTCGTACAAAAGAGCACAACTTGTGTGATTCCTTAGCTCGAATGGCCAGAAAGATGTGTTCAAAGCGCTTCTGTGACGATAACAATTCTTTGGAATCTTTCCTTGCCTGCAGGCTGATACCATTGGATAAAAAATCCTGGTTTTCGCCCAATTGGTGTTGGTGAGGCTTTGATACGAATTATTGCTAGAGTAGTCATGAGAACATTTTGGACAGAAATAATGGACAGCGCATGAGATTTTCAGTTATGTGCTGGTCAAAGAGCAGGTTGTGAAGCTGCAGTACATGCCATGAAAGATATTTTTGATGAAAAGGAATGTGATGCTGTTCTGTTAGCTGATGCTGACAAGGCATTCAACCGTATCGATAGGAAAGTCACGCTGCATAATATCAGGATTGTAAGTCCTATTATTGCAACGTATGTGATAAACTGTTGTAATCAAAATGCGAGACTGTTCGTAATCGGTGGAGCAGAGATTGAATCACAAGAAGGTACAACGCAGCAGTAATGCCAGTTTATGCGCTTGCTACAGTTCTACTCTTGGAGTCGGTGTCAACAAACGACACGAAACAAGTTACATATGCCGACGATTTGATCTCAGCCGGTGAATAACAACCTCTGTTGACATAGTGGGAAGATTTGCTGAAAGTGGCGCCAAATGTTGGTTATTATCCTAAACCTTCTAAGTTGTGGCTAATCGTGAAGCCAGCAAAAGTAGAACGTGCAAGAAAATTTTCAAAGACACCTAGATCAACATTACATCGGATGGTTAGGATCCTATCAAAGTGTAACTGCCTTTCTTCGGGAAAATATGACATCTGCTCAATGTAAGGCAAACGGCATTGCTTGCTCTGAGGGTGCATCAATATGGCTTTCTTCGTTGCCTTTAAAATCTAAAAATTTCAGCCTCAAAAAACGTGCTTTTGATGATGTTGTTTATTTGAGGTATGCATAAAACTTAAAAAATCTTCATTCAAAATGGTTTGTAAGGCAAAGTTTCACGTCGATCATGCTCTTTCATGCCAGATTGGGGGCTTTGTCACCCTCCGTCATAATGAAATGAGTGATCTCACTGTTGATTTGCTGCCAACTGTATGCAAGGATGTGTGCAAGGAACCTTGTTTGCAACAATCCGAGAATGGGGTAGAATTGCGTGCTGAAGTAAATGCAAGAGGCTTTTGGCAACGTATGCAAAGAGCATTTGTTGATGTGAGGGTATTTTACCCTATCGCTCCTAGCTATCGCTGCAAAATCTTATCTGCAACCTTCAGAATATATCGAGAAACAGAGAAAATACAACCAGGTTGTTATGAATCAAGAAAACAGAAATTTTCCCTTTTGATTTTCTCATGCAATGTTGATATGAGCATTGAAAGAAGGAAATTTTTCAAACGTGTTTCGGGATTAATTGCTGACAAACATCATCAAAATTTCAGGAAACCTTTCCTGTGTCAAAAGAAAGCTGAGTTTTTGCTTACTCAGAACTGCAGTTATTTGCATTAGAGGTTCTAGGTCCCGTCAACATGTTGTTTCTATTTGTGAAATGAGTGACCTTGACACTAGAAACAATTTGTCTAGCATCGCTAATTAATAACATTATGTTTTAGTACTTTCTTTGCTCTTTTCACTTTGAAAACCGACAGCCTATAGGTTTATAAACAGTGCTGAAATTTTCTGCAATATTTGACCAAGTGTCCGCATATGTATAAAAAAATGACAGAGCTTGAGCACCCGCGATTGTGAAGCAACCAATCGCCTTCTTATAAATTGAAACATTTCTTTTGAAATGTTAACAGAACGAAAGCGTGTGTTATGAAGTTAGGCCTGTGTTTGATTTTTTTAACTTGACGCAAGAGATCAAATAACAAACCTCTGCGTTTGTAAATAGAGCCCAGTCTGTAGAGCATGACAGCTTTGTTGGACAGGTCTTGTTTTTACGAGAGCAAAAAATATGTTTGAATGTGTGCAAGTTTGTAGAAAAAGGTTACAATATTTTGTGTGCCTATTAATTAGGCAAAATTAGGCGTCATAGCATGATTAAAATTCATTAAAACAAACTTCAAACCATTGGCAATACTTTAAATCTTAATTTTGGGAAAGATATCTTTTTAAAATATCAAAAAGGTAGACTTTCATTGGACAATCTCGAAGCTTTGAATTCCTTGTAAGACTTGCTAAATTCAGTCAAAAACTTTTTTAGTAGGTTAAACATGCGACCAAAACTTCTCAAAAATACTTTAATAAAGTAAGAAAATTAACAGTCTTTAGCAACCAAGCAAAAAGTAAGTATTTCCAAGTTGGCCTTAATGAAATCGTACAGGTTTGTGCAAAGTAAAACCTTCCTGTTGTAAATAAATAACAGGTATAGTCCAGTCGCTTAAGGTGAAAATCGTGACAGACTGGAACAAAGTACCAAACTTTTATGGTGATACCTTGGGGCATTGAGAACATTTCCAGAAGGAGTGCCAGTCTATCGATTTTGGGGAGCAAGCTAGAGATAAAATCGTATCATGTCATGGAAAAGTCACCAGAATGTTTATTTTGGAGATAATCTATGTTAATTGAATCAATCGAGAAGATTTATGTAACCAATTTATTACTGTACATGATCCATATGCAAAACCGCTTTTTGTTTTTATTTCGGTACATTAAATATTTCTCGAAACCTGAGGTCAAAGCATAACTTTGCATGCTAATTTCAAGCATAATCCCCGTTGAACCTACTTCTGAATGTAGGCTACCTTAATTTTTAGAACATAACAACTTAATGAAACATGCTTTAGTTTAGGCATCTGAAAATATCAAGCAACGACAGCGCCACAGGGTTGACTTGGAGGACACGCCCTCCCTCCCCGGTTTTCGGCAGGATAGATTTTGTAATTCTTCTAATTCGATGAAAAAATATCGGAGAATTTGATTCTGTGAATTTGAATTCGCCAAAAAGCAGTGTAACCGAAAATTAGTCATGGGCGTTCCCTGTCGGTAAAATTAGCGTTCCCGGTAGGTAACGGGATTTTTTGGAAGGGAAAAGGGTGTGGGAGGACAGGAGGGCAGATATTGCAGGTTGGTTGTCGGGAAAACTGGACTTTACCCGGTTTTATTCTGGTTTTCGGGAAAACTGGTTTTATTCCTTTTTCTGAGCATTTCTTTTTGCAGCCAAGGAATTACAGCATCAATCCATCAATCTGTAGTGTTCTTTCTACATCGAACCGGGAGAATGGGAACAGAAGATGCATGCTTCTTGATAATGATGAAATCCAACCAGTTTTTATTTGGACTTTCTTTCTTCATTACGGTCAGCTCGTTTTCGTTTCGCATTTTCCAGTTTTTGATGTTGAAAACTTTAAGCAACGGTAGACTGGCACAGCACTTTTAACCTGCCACAAAGATCTGAATGGGGCTTTGGCCCGTGGGATCTGATAAACTAAGGCGTAAAAAAAGTAAACATGAATAAGCAAAATTCTGTCTGATTCGGATTTCATGTTTTTCTTTACAAAGCAATTTTGCTATTCCTTGACTGCTTGAACCAGACGATCTATAATGCTTTCATTTTTTAAACATTTCTGCAACATATTTTTGAAACTCTTTAGCAGTGTACGTTAAAGCCTCTCTTCTCTCGTAGTGCTTCCTAAACGATACTTTAGCATATTTGACTTTGGATTTGGCAAACATATTTGACAAAAACTTTCGCAGTTGAGTTAAGTGGCTGAGAATGTGCATAAGACCTTAACGACAAGCAAAGAGTGACTTAGGCCAGCTCATGCTGTCTTAATTTTGATAGCGCATTGAACGGTCCTTGCTGGGAAACATGACTTGCTCTGTAACGCTGTTTCGTTCTTCATTCTCTGTATAGTTGCCTTCAGTTTTGCATTTAGCAATACTGCTTCTTTTCAGTTGAGAATAAATTGTGCTCAACGGAGTTAAGCTCATTTCTATGAATTTCTACGTCAACTTGCAGACGCTTTCATCGAATTTGTAGCAATACCTTTACCCTTCTCTGCTTCATATTCAATAGTCAAGCGCAAACAGAAAATTAGATTGTTCGGGAGAAGAATCTTCAAAACCGTTCTGCTAGCATTTCCTTAATGCTATGGCTTCAGTAAAAGAAAAAGGTTCTTTCCTACATGTATCTACAGCTAACGCCGAAATTTTTTTAGTTAATTACTGAATCAGAGCTCCTTACTTTGCTGGCTGTTCTGGTTCAACCTTTAACCAGGCAAAGTTTCAGTGATTTCTTTATGTTTATGTGCTGACCCTCGATCTTGAGCAAATTTAAATGTACCGCAATAGAAAAAACGGTATTTAAATGTTGATCTTTTACAGTAATATATCAGTCATCTGATTTTTCTCCATTGATACAATCATACGTAGATGATTTTAAAGAAAGCATTCTGGGGACCTTTCTAAGACGCTATATGATTTTTGTCCCTAGCTTAACCCCCAAAATCGATAGAAACTGGCACCCCTTCTGGAAATGCTCACCATGCCCCAAGGTATCATCATAAAGTTTGGTGTTTTGTTCCAGTCTGTCACAATCTGACCAAAAATTGGAGTTAAGCGACTGAACTAGTACTCCTATCTTCATAGCTCAGTTTTCAAGTTTTCGTAGTAGTCGATATGGCTTAGAAAAAAGAAGAAACAAATTATATATTCCATTTTTCATTTTCATTATCATATCTTCATAAATTTTCCCTTATTTCTTTCCTTTACTGTCATCTTGAAACTTTTTTTTATCTTGCTTTAGCTTTTTTAATTCTGGTTTGCTATAGAAAGTTCGCAGCGGTGCAGCCATTTTGAATAAAGTGGTGCAATACTTTTGCTCACCTAGTGTATTTCATCTATTGGAAGTAGTTGTACTTTAAAAAGGCTGATAAAGCAGTCAGAATGATAGTAGAAGAAATCAAATATTCATTGTTTTTATTTCAACTAAGAGAAAAGCAATTATAATTGTTTCTCATTATCATTATGGTGTATTTTATGTATTGGTTTCATTTCAAATAGCACACTGTCAGAAGTTTAAAAAACAGTTATATTAATTACAAATCAGTTATTTAAAAAACAGTTATGGACAACCCTTGCTCTCTGAACGAAAAAAAGATACTAGTCACCATAAATTGTGAAAGACGTGGCACAAGCCTCACCCAAAACTAAACACCCTCAAATTTTTATCTAGATCTGCCTGCATTTAGCAGATCAATTAAAATGGCTCCAGTCATAAGGACACTTTAAAGGTTCTTATGATATTTGAGAAAAATGTGTGATGAGTACAGTAAAAACCTGCGTGTAAGAACGTCCTTAACTTCTATAGAGTAGATATTGTTGTTGATTATCAGAAAATGGCATTTTATCTGTTCTGTTCTCCATTTTAAATATTTGATAATGTACCAATTTTCAAATTGATCAATGATACAGTACTTAATAACTGTTTAAATTTAACATACATTGTGCATTTTTAATTTTATTTTAACAGCTCAATTTTCTATCATAATTTAGTTTTTGGCAAAGATATGGCAGTAACAGGGCTCACAGAGATTTATTTATAGTTATCATTGATTTTTCTTTTACCTGATTTGTAAACCAGTGATATTTTGGGGCACTTTTCAGCAGAAGATCGCAATTTCAAGACAGTGATTGATCAACTTTGAGATAACACCAGCTATTGATCTCCATTGATCTCCATACATCGTCACCATCAACCCCCTTTTTTCTTTTTAGCTTTGTTAAAATGTATTTGACATCTTTGATGCTTGTTATTTGAAATTAAAGACTTTTTTAGGAATATCCACTGCTGAGTGCTCGCTAAGTTTGTGATTGGTTTGTGATTTATTGAATAGCATTGCCATACCAGGTTTTCATCATTGGTAAGTGGGTACCAAAATCCTTATTACATGTTATTTGAACTTCCTTAAAAGAGCCTAACCTATAAATAACCGATTCTCTAACTAACTTGAAGAATACCAAAGCTACTTACTCTCAAATAGCCATTTTCAATACTTTTTATGTTTTGCAGTTACAATGAGGATTTAGAAAAACTTTTCTAAACAGAGACCCATAGGAGACGTTTTCAATTTATCAGCAAGTTAAATAAAAATGTTGGTAGAAATACTCACATTACTGACTCAGCTAGTTTCTTGGGAATACCCTCTTCTTCGTAGATTTGGAAATCAATTATTCCTTTAAGCAGGTTGCGCATCATTAATGCATTTGATAATGG
Source organism: Rhopilema esculentum (assembly GCF_057945365.1). Lineage (NCBI taxonomy): Eukaryota > Metazoa > Cnidaria > Scyphozoa > Rhizostomeae > Rhizostomatidae > Rhopilema > Rhopilema esculentum. The sequence goes on from NW_028300847.1 coordinate 623,255, forward strand.
GTGCAGTTCCTCGTGTTTCCAGAAAACAAAGGCCTGATCTGGTTGGATGGCCAGTGCTCTGCTAATCATCATCTGCTCCAATGAGCTCATTTGCTACAAAGCAATTTTTTTGGAAATGTGACTTCAGTACTCAGTGAAGTGGGTATTAATCAAGACAGGCACGCTTCGTTTACACAATGTTGCTTAAACTGCATGACTGTTACCAGGGGCCATTTTACTTCAAGAATCGCGTACGCCCCCTCTCCAAATCTCTGCAAATCTTCCTGTGAACCTAAAACTACTCGAATCGCTCAAAATTTCCATTAGCTACGACTTTTTCACAAAATCTTAATAGAAAGTTCTGATGGTGTATTAAAAACAAATAGCTTCATAACTTTAACAATGCCCAATAAATAAAGCAGATACGAAGAAGTTGTAAGATATGATGATAATATTGAGGCTTCTGCGCTGGAGCTTTTGGTTCCATTATTATCACGATCATCAACGCATGCTTAGTACCTCAAGGATTTTGAGATACACGAAAGTAAGCTGTCTGCTAGTTCCTGTTGTCAACAAAATAGGGGCATAAATTATGGCACGAACCTGGTTAGAAGCAAACTAAAATATCTGAAATGTTTCTTAGGGTAAATTTTGTGGGTCGTGGAAATAGTTAGATGGGGAAGATAGGAGGTCTAAAATATCTTGTCTAAAGTTCCAAAATCCTTCTAGCCTTTTCTTTTATCAATAGAAACAGCTCCTGAAGGTGAAAAAATCTGAGGGGGCAAAGCAAGAGGGCTAAGACTTTTGGGAAGCACAAAATATAATACAAAAATTTATTTACACTTTTGATGTGCAAAGATTTCTATCCACTTTACTATTAAATACAACACAATACAAACAATATGCAACCAATTCTGTTGTTCAAGTCGTAGTAGTCCCATGCTCTAAATTGCATTTTTACAAAGTCATCAAATTATGACGTCAAAAAGGTCTTTTCTAAGAATTTTTACATCGATACAATAAGATGAAAGAGCATCATGAAATACCTCTAAACATGCAAATGTAAATGTGTTGCAGATAGTTTGGAGGAGGCCACGAACACAGGGTTATATCTGATACAAAAATAGTCGAGACTTTTAAGGAAAAAATGATATTTTCTCTTTCTTTTGAAATTCTTCTGCAGTAATCATCATTCTTGTTGCAGATTCCAGGTGGAAAACTTTCGTTAGATTTCAAAAGTAATAGATGGTTGGGTGTAAATGCATTAAAATTCTTCCATCTGATACTTTAGTAAGCGGGCTTTCCATTCAAAATTGCCTCCACTTCACATAGTAATGTAACCAGTGCTTTATCTTTTAATGTTTGGTTTCTTAACATTGCACCGTAGACTTTCTAATTGACCTTATCAGACATTCCCAGACTTCTCCCATGTACAATGCTGTGGGTGGATAAAATGGCCAAAAGCTCAACTTAAAGTGACAGGTCTACTACAGAACAAAATTAAATACAAATTTTGCAGTTGATAAAAGGAAAAGCAGGTAGTCAATGGAAAAGCAGATAAAATAGTTAGGCCTATTAAGAATTACACGAACAAATTAAAGTGAATAAAGTGCAAATTAAGTGCAAATTAACTTAAAGTGCAAATTAAGAATTACACGAACAATAAACTGAACAAAACAAAAATTTACCGTAAGATTGACCAGAGAGCCAATATTTTTAGACCTGTCACTTTAAGTTGAGCTTTTTGGCCAGCCTAAAAAATGGGCCTAAGCCCCTCGTGAGATATAAAAAGTTTGGCTTGCGATTTCTGGAATTTCATTTCGATTTCACTCAAAAGCAGCGGTAATTTTTTAGTAAATTTTATGAACATTGTAATTTTTTAATTTTGGTTGGTTTTTTCTTAAATATGTTTTCATGGTGGCCTAAAACTCCAGTAGTGCTTTCCTCCACGGCTAGAAGTGCATTTGAGTAAGTTGTAAACAAGCTAGACAAAATTGGTGAGCTCTGATTGGCTAAAAGAAATTGCAAAAAAGCATCTAATTGGAAGAAAACGAATTCCGCCTTGCTTGTGAGATCTGCATCAGCTATCTCGTCATCCCATACTTTCTTCTCGAGACACAATTTTTGGAGAATTTTCTTTGCATTTAAAGCAAAAAGAGAAACAAAACCAACAGGATCATAAACGGAAGAAATTTTACTGTGCAGTCTTCTACGAGTCAATGGCTTGTTCTTGCACCAGATCTTAAATGTAAACTTGTCAGCCTCTGCATCCCATCGAAGTCCTAAGGCTCGCTCTGTTGGAAGCTCTTCATTCTCAAGGCTGATATCTTTCAACTCTTTGGACCATTCAGTTTGTGGTATTGCATTCAGGACTGCTCTGCTGTTACTGATTGATTTTGTAAGACGAAATCCACCATAAGAGAGCATCTCACAAAGCTGCTTACTCAATCTTATTGCTTCTTCTGGCTTCTCTACTGATTTCAGTAAGTCATCAACATAGAAACTTCGGTTAACTGTCCTGGCACATGAGAATCAAACTTTTCATTGTTGTTCAATGCCGTCTTCTTTAAAGCAAAACGTGCGCAGCTAGGTGACCAAACACCTCCAAACCGATGTACCATCATCTGATATTCATGTGGCTCAGCAGACAAATTGCCATGGTGATACCAAAGAAATCTCAATGCATTCAGATCTTTAGGATGTACACGCACCTAGTAGAACATTGCCTCTATATCTGCCATCATCTCTACAGTTTCTTGTTTGAATCTGCACAATACACCAATCAGGCTATTCGTCAAATCTAAGCCCTGAAGAACCTTGACATTTAATGACTCGCCGTTGTACTTTGCAGTACAGTTAAAAATTAACCTCACTTTATCTGGTTTCTTTGAATGGATTACATTGTGGTGCGGCCAGTGGCGAAGCCAAAAGTCCTGCTGGTCCTGCTGAACAGGACCAAGAATTTCCAAAGATAAGTTTTACTGTAAACAATCAACAATTTCTTCTTTGCAAAAAGGAAGTTTTAAATTCTATTTGATAAACAGTCCCCAGTTCCGTCAGCTGATACAGGCATCCCACGCTAGTCTCAAGGTCCTGTTCTTTTATACGGTTTAACCCTGTATTTTGGTCCTGCTCATAACTGTGATACCCTATGTTTGGTCCTGCTTCACAATGGGCTTTTGTAAATTTAGTCCTGCTTCACAATAGTCTAGAGCAATGAGCAGTCCTGCTCAATCTCGGGAGCAGGACCTCGTCGAAATGATCATCATAACATTTCGTAAGCAGTAGTGATTTGATTGGTTGAGGGTTCACCCACATAGGTCAAAAAGTATTGTTTTGAAAACCTTTGGTCCTGCTATTTTTGAGAGCAGGACTGCAAGAAATGCCCTGTGCATTCTCGTTCTGCTATGAAACACTAGCAAGGAGGCCAGTTCAAGTATTATGGCGAAGCGCTGTGAATGTGGATTTCCTGCTTGATTTGGCAATACCAATGATATTATTATTGACAGCAAAACTTGCCTCAATTGAACTGCATAAATTTTATTTGTAACAAGACAGAGTCCAAAGTTAGCGAGAAAGAAATGGTAAACAACAAGGATTGGCACACTGATTTCGGCTTTCATACGATCGTTTGAGGCACGGTATATCATGGCGGCCTAAACGAATAAGATTTTCTTAGACTTGGACAAGGACGATGAAAGCATAATTGAATTTACTGTTGAATGATTGAAATTTTGGAGTTGGAGAATAAACCAATTTCAGCGCAATTTGCATTTGTAAGAGATTAACGGGCGACTGATTGCTATGTTGAATACCGATGAACTGAATGCTGAACTGCTAGTATGAAAGTGTATTTTTCTACCTGAATTGTTTACTCGTCTAATTGTTTGGCTAATGAAGTTGTTTTCTTTGATAAAGCGACACATTATTCAATTGTATCTCTCTTTGTCAGCTGCAGAATAATTGTTTTGCAGAATTTGTGAACTTGCCCCTACAGACTTTAAACTCTGTTGTTTATTAAAATTATTTTAATAGAGTATCTAGATTGGTCAGGTATTTTAATAGTGTGTCTAGATTGATCTAGATTGGACCAATATCTGGAATAGTCTAATTAGACTATTTCAACTACCACAAATATATGATATGCAACTTTAAATGCCACCCCTACCCCCTTTTATTGTCAAATTTAGTTATCCCCAATTTGAACTTTTACTTCCGCTGTAGAGGCTTACTACAATTTAACATAGATTTGCTTGAAAAGTAAGCACCCTAAAGCACGTCTTTAAGTATGGGTTTATTTTTCAAAAGATAGACATCGATTTAAAATTTGCTTTTTACTGAATTTAAGAAAAAATTCATCTGCAAAAAAGAATTTTTATTCATGGGCGTTTCCTATTGAATAAGGGCGTGGCCCTGTACATACAGCAAGACCAACAATTTTTGGCTAGCTTCGTCACTGGGTGCGGCAAATACCAAATTTTACCATCTCTGCATTCCAGCTGCTGGTCAGGAGCTCTGTGTGCATACCCTTTGTCAAGTAAGTCATCAATAAATGATGTATACCTTTGTTTCAAACTTGAGTCTTGAAAGAGTCTCCTTTGTAGATATCCCGAACGTTTTTCTGCAACCTGTCGATTTTTTGCCATACAAGGTTGTCCCTATTTCCATGGAATTGCAATCTGGTAATGACCATTCACCAACTGAACTGATTCTTCGAATGTTTTCAAAGCACGCTTATCTTGCACTGACAGCTTCTTCGTATCGTCGGTTATTGATTCGCTGAAAATCTGATTGAAATGGCTCTTAAGCTGACTGCATAGATACTACATGCATAGATACTACAAACATGCAATAAGCACTTCTGTTTGAGGAATCCAGTGGTCTATTCAGAGTGCAATCAAACTTTGTTTTGACAGCATATTGTCCTCCATTTATTGATCTGCGTATTTCCACTAGTTTTAATGCTTTAGGTAAATCGACACCAATCAAAAGGCTTACTTTTCCATGATCAATCGTTCTAGGTTGCTCCACACCTTGCAGATAGGCCAATCTTTCTACATCTCCTTGTGTTGCCATAGCATCTTTTGACACATTCAATCGTTGGACTGAAAACACATTGGAAAGATTAACTTTATTTCTTTATCTAAATCCATCACTTCTTAGCTCCCTAATGATGACATCAAATCTTCTTTGTAACCATCGATTGTTGCCAGTGATATTTGACAATTTCGTCCCTCCTTGTTCAGGTTTTTCATCAATTCGACATCACAAAACGTTGCTGTTAAGCCACTGTCAAGCAAAGCATAAGTTTCAATGATTTTTCATTTTCCTCTAGCTTTCACCTTTACTTGAACTATGGACAATGCTTGGCCGTCGCGGCCGGCCTCTGTCTGGTTTGCTAGTCCCACGAATTGCTTCTGCTCACGTTTCACATCTTGTTGATCTCCTCAAACTGTCTTTTTCAGCTTGTTATTGAGTCTTTCATCAAATTTAGCAAGGGCATCATGAATTGCCGACAAATTTTTTGCGTTTAATTCCACATCCATACAATGTACAATAACATTTTTGCTTGCAACTAGCAGAAAATGAAATAAGGATAAAAAATTGTCACAAAGTTTATTCTCACGCATAAACCTGAATTTATCTTCGCCAGGCAGCTTTCTAAACTCGTCACAGCTCTCCAGTTTATGATGCTTTTTAAAGTAATAGCATTTCACATTTTGACCAACGCTCTCAAATTTTCACCACTCGTTTATATGCTGAAATTCATGTTTCGTTGAGGTGCTGGTCTCATAGTTGTATGTCCTTGTCGTGTACCCATCCGCGTCGAAGATACAGAATCCTTCACCATCCAAAAGTGCACCAAAGACAGGGTCGTTTCTCTCCATAGCGACAGCCTTGATCAGTTTTCTAACGACCCCTACATTTGGATTTTGTCCTTTTAATCAAATTTCTTGGACACATGACTGCCATCTTGATCTGACAAACACAGTGCATCTCTTCAAAATCCGGACTAGCTTGTCTTCGTTGTTAACTTTTCCAAGTCTTCCTGTAGCTTTGAATGATTTTTCACAGCTTTCGAGATCGTCTGCTAATTCTTGTAGTGCATCTTGGTCTTATCAAAGGTCCACTTGATACTTGTTCCACCCATGCGTATGACACCTTGAAAACGTTGCCAAATCTCTCTGCAAGCATGTTTTTTGCTTTCCAATAGCCTTCTTCTTGTCCCAGTAAAATTCATCTTTATATTACCCTTTTGGCCTTTCCAGTGCAATACTGAATCATTAATTGTAGTTCTTTAGAAAATCGTTTGTATCCTTTTCAACATTGTTTTCAAAGCATCGAGTGAAGACAACATGTTTCAAGGGGTTACCATCAAAAACTGCCAACTCTGATTTAGGTAACAATGAAGCGACTGCCAATCTATTCATCGTCTCGAGATACTCGTCTCCACCTTCATCTAGCTCACTTTTATTGGAATGGCATTGTGCTGACATCCTAGTACTTTTTACCTTTGCCTCGTGATGCAATGTTTCTCTTGTAGAACGTTGTTGCCATGGAATAGCACCAGGACTCAATCTAGATGTTAGGCACTGGTTTGGTAGCTCACCATCAGCTTCAATTGGCGCTTGACTGCTCACAGAATAAAGGCAAGGTAAGGGGCAAGGGTGTGTCGCAAACACGGGGTTAGGGCTCGGGTTGGGGTGTGCCATATGCATAGTTTACTGAGGCATGATTGCTGTGTCTGGTTGCTTCAAAACCATTGAAGGTTTAGATGAAAACTGCTCTCTCGTCTTTGTCAACATAGTTTCATTTCCGGTCAGTCTTCGCAAAGCATGGTCCATTGTACTCAGCACCATTTCATTTCCCCTTTCTTCAAAGTGTTTCTCTATTGAATGGACAAGCTCTGTACAGGCTTTTTCTTCAGCCTCGACCTTCGCAATTTCTGTCTCCATATCCAACCTCCGTTTCATTTGATTTAGTCTCATTCTTTCGCATTTCAACCGTATTTCCTCATTTGCAAGGCTCTGACGTCTTTCCATCATCGATGCTTCAGCTAGCACCTGTCATGTCCTTGTAAATAGTTTTACACTATGGACTCTCTATGGAGCAAATACTCTATTTAGCAAGCCTATTGTCTTATGAAAGATTACTATTCGCTGTATGATGCTTACAGGTTATGTTATGTTTATGTTTGCGAAGTGATAGTTTCTATCTTGCGTTAACCTCAAAGTGCAGGTTATGACAGCACCGAGGCTCGTTTTGTCGAAATTCTCACCATTGCCTTGTCAAGACTACAAACATGGGAACTTCTTGAATATTTAGAGTGCATGCTCCTGCGAGAAGAATGAGACTTCGTCTGGCTCACCGAGTCTTCTGCTCTGATATTGCTGTCATCAAATTTGATGTCTACATTCCGCTTTGCTGACTCCTTCCAAAATGCCATTCTGTCTTTCAAAAACCGCGTTTCTGCTGCATGAAAATCACACATTCTTCAATGTCATCTTCATCTTCTAACAGCTGGCGGTAATTACTGCAGGTTTTGCTAAAATCATTAAACGTATTTCCCATGCACACCACAGATTTTTCCACCCCACCAACATCTTCATCCACCGTCAATACATCGGATACCTTCCGTATCGCATTCGTCAACTGACGTTCTTCAGCTTCTTTGATGTCCGGTCCACCATAGCCAAAGACAGCAAATCTGCAGACTTCACCCCTTTGGCGTTTTCTTCTTCCATTCTTTTTCCGAAAGGCTAGATTGAAACTAATATGGCACCCAACGTGACTAAAGCTCAAACCCAACCCTGATTCTCACCAGGAATCACAAAAAAATCAACGCAATCTGATAACTCAAAACATGGTTTGCTACAACAAAAATAAATAAAAATTTGCAGTTGATAAAGGAAAAAGCGGGTAGTCAATGTGAAATAGGTTAGGCGAATATCTATGAAAAACGAATATCTATGAAAACGAATTTAATTAAGAACAATAGTATAATTAATATAATTAAGAACAATAAATTACTGACAATCTGTTTGCCTCTGTAACTATATTTGCAAAGCATGACCAACTATATTTACAAGTGCCGCCACTTTGCAAGTCTTCCGCTTTTGAGAAACGCACTCCGTGTCCTTTTACATTGAACTCTTCATCACTTTACTTCAACGATATAACCAAATACAACGCCCAAAAAACGTGTGCACAGAATATATAGTTATGGAGACTGGGTACGAGAATATTTTATAAACAAAGCAATAAACAAAGCAACAAAAGGTTAGAGGTAAACGTTGGTCAGCGCGTGCATAAATTAAAAAGAAACAAAGAGGGTCTTGTAGAAATTAAAATGTTGCTGTCCTTTGGCACAACTCTGCACGTTTAACAATCGTAATTGCTGTTGGCATGATCGTGATTTGCTGTAAAGTATGATCGTGATTGTTGTAAGCATTATCGTGATTGCTGTAAACATGATCATGATTGCCGTAAAGCACGATCGTGATTGCTGTAAGTATGATTTGATTGCCGCAAAGCATAATCGTGATTGCTGTAAGTATGATCGTGATTGCTGTAAAGTATTATCGTGATTGCTGTGAAGTATTATCGTGATTGCTGTGAAGTAATATCGTGATTGCTGTAAAGTATTATCGTGATTGCTGTAAACATGATCATGATTGTCGTGAAGCATGATCGTGATTGCAGTAAGTATGACCGTGATTGCTGTAAAGTATTATCGTGATTGCTGTAAACATGATCATGATTGTCGTGAAGCATGATCATGATTGCAGTAAGTATGACCATGATTGCTGTAAAGTATTATCGTGGTTGCTGTAAAGTATTATCGTGATTGCTGTTAGATTTGCTTGCTGTTGGAAAGAGAAAACTGCTGGATTTCTCTTTTTATTATTTTGCCAAAATATAAAATGGACGTACATACACTGGGGCGATTTTCATCAAAGAAAGCATTCATTGTTTCAAACATAAGATTTTTTAAGAATTTTATATGTTTATCATCAATGCCTTTCTAAAAGTAAAACATGTTAAAATATAAATTCTTCTCAGAATTTAAAAGAAACAATAGTCATCTTCTCTCACCTCCCGGTTGAAGTTGAGGTTTTCATCAGTCAGCAACAAGAGGGCGTTTTTTAACATCTCTTCGTCGCCATTTTTCTGCAAAAAAGAGGATGTTCTCAAAACAATGTGACTTATGTTAAATTTTATTTATTTAATCTTTGAGAAAAAGAAATAATTCGTTTTGAGGTTGCACTAAAACGAAAATAGAAATTCTGATGTCCTGAAGCATCTCTTGATGCTGCTCAAAGTACAAATGGAAAAGATGTTGCTCAAAGTACAATCAACAATTCTGTGCCAAACTGATTCAAATCTTTTTGAGGCCGAATTTTTAGATTTGCAAGATGAATTCAATGCCCTTCACAAAGAAAGATAAGGATTAATAATGTACCAACTCACTTTGATGAGTGATGTGTATACTTTACTTGGACTCTACAGAGGAATATGAATTGGATCATTAAAAAACAGTCGTAAACTATGTAATCAGTATAAGAAAGCTTAGCATTTCAAATGAATTTGGTAAAATCAGACTGATCTTTGCTTTGCATAGAGTCGTCTATAGACCCTCCATCATTCAACAACTCACTTTAGGCTGTATCTATTTATACGGATTGGACCATTGATATCATCTTGAACAGTCAAAGATCTTAGTCAGTATGAGCATTACATGATATCTTTATTTTGCTTCTTTTTTCTAAGAAATAATCGATTGCAAACATCGATGCAAATTGTCGTTAAGTGAGAAACCTACCCGATTTCCCCACTCTCTGTACGCAATTATTTTTAGTCATAAACTCTAAAAATCTGAAGCAAAAAGGCCCGATATCGATTTGGCAAGTTGTTGACAAGCAAAAGACACATGAGAGCCAAAGTCTGAAACGCAATACGCCAGACAGCCAAAAATAGGCCCATGATTGCGATGAAAAAAAATGTTTTTGGGTAGGCTGTATGTTTGGGGAAAATTCTGATTTACACATATTGATAGAAAAAATAACGAACGTTTGTAAAAGGCAACTCTTTTTTGCATCCTGAGTTTGTCGTCTTCAAGCCCAGGAGGGTCACTAGAAATAATTATACACAGATAATTATGGGTAATAATTTTCTTTGTCATCAGATACTTTTAGGTACCTGATTAAACAATATACCTTGTTAAATCAAATGTGACACCTTCAAGACTTTCACGCAAAATGTGCCAGCTTCAAAACATTCTCTTTCGCATAGAAATACTAATGAGCCTTTGATATCTCAACTTTGTTCATGTCTACCTGGCAGAATTTTCTTTGTGACAAAGCCCATGATGCACGAAATAAAAAATTTACAAACAAGCAAATTGCCCTTATTCTCTGGAAAACTCGTGACTGTTTTTCTCGATGTCCTGAGCAGAAGCTGGTCAAGAGGGGAGTTGTCTTTTTGATAACAAAGCAAATGGAAATCAGAATGAACGAGAAATAATTTCTCAGGGAACATTTACTTGGTTTATGTGAGTATCCTAATATCTACGGAATCGAGCCTATGCCCAAGCACCAGTTGCAATTGTTTAAAGGGAAATGAGATGCAAATATGAGAGTCAAGGCTGAGCCATATTCTTATAACATTCTTAAATGTTTGATGACTCTGAGCCTGAATATTCTTATAAGAAATATTCTTTAGAAAGAGTGTGTAGCAAGAAAGGTTCATATAAGTAGGTCATACCCGATGTAGGTCGTAGTTAAAATGCTTTCCTTCATCGAATATATCTTTCTCTCGTTTTGTCACATAAGCATCGAGATTATACCGATAATTTTTAAGCAGTGATCCAATCTTCGTTGAATTTTGCGTGGTCAGGTACTTGTCCATGACAAATGCAAACTTTTTGAAACAGGAAAAACATTAAAACATGCAATTTTGTGGTAAAAGAAACTAAGAAAAAATGTTCTTAATTTTTCTAAAAATGGTTTATTTTTCAAATGGATGAAAACTGTTGCATGCATTTAGCAAAAAACAGCAGGCGATATTCGCAGTGACGTCAACATATTTTTATAAACCTTATCAATTCATATCCTATAATCAATATAAGTGAAAATTCTTGTTCTCAAGAAATCTTTGCTTGCTTAATTGCTTTTTACATTTGACATTACTACCATAGTTTCCTCCCCTGGGTACTGGGTACCAGAGCCACAAAATTTCGAGCCCGTAAACAGAATGCCAAGCAGATCAGCGAAGGAGGTACCACCGCTTCTTCAATCCCATCTTCTATTTCCGCTCTCGAATTTTTGTGGCTTTTGTACCCAGGATATTAGCTTCCTGTCTTGCTTATGTTTAAAACAAAGTAAACGCGTTAACAAAATAGAATATGCAAAGCTTCACCGCATTTTCATATCCTTTCTTCATCATTATATCTAATACTTGTTGTCTGTATCCACACTCGATTAACCAAAAAATCAACTGATATGTCTCAAACAATTGTAGGCTCTTGCTACCTAAAAAGTAATTTGAATAATTTCATTAACAATAATTGCATATATCAACCTCTTCAATGATTGTTAGGTGAAAGATTAATTGTGGAGAAAATAATAAAAATTCAATTAGTGAAACTTGGCTTGAAAAGAGAAATAAAGGACCTCATTCTTAACCTTTGCAGGGCTATTTTATAACTAATTTAAGTTTGCTATAAAATGGTAGACCACTCGTAAGTATGCAATCATTACTTTAAGTCTAAAAACTAGGTTTTAAACAGTTGCTGCGTTTTAAGGCCTGTGTATCTAGCATTTTATAGATAACAAACAGAGTTTGATAGTGCTGAAATTCAAATTTTGTCAGTTTGATTTTCTATTCTTTCCCTGGTATCCTCAAAAATATAAGATTTATTTGAACATAACTCTCACTTCATGTTGAGAGACAAACACATTATCGTAAAAAGGCTTTCACCAACACAACAAGACTCAACAGAACATAAGACTTTACTAAATTGACACGCAACGGAAACATTACTAAGTTGATTAAATATAAATGCACAACTGTTATATAAAAAACTGATTTTGCATAAAAACAATTGAGAAATGATCATACCTTTGAGAATTGTTTCTTTCATTTCTAAATAGAGGTCTGATGTACTATCTTTGACGTTGACAGCAAATATCTGTTAAGATTAAGAAGAAAACTATTTGAACTGATTTTTTTTGCAGTCTGAATATACTGGAGAAAGTGGCAAGGAGAAGATTGAATTTGAGTCAAATTATCAAGTGGAAATGTTTCTTAAAAGTCAATAAAAAGATTGTTGCAGAAGAGTTAAAACCATTAATCAACTAATGTATGGATAAAGGAAAGATTAAATAATCATCCAAATCACAAAAATAACGTGATAATGCTTACAGGATTTTGACATTCATCCATGTTTGCTTTAAAAGCGTTTAATAATTCAGGCTCCACTGGCAGAAACACAGTAGTACTACGGTAAAAGCAATCTTGATTGGAAATAAAAGAATATGATAACATAAATAACACCCTTTATTTGATATATAAATTGAAATCCGGGGTATTCCTAACAAACAGCCGCTTCTAGCGTGTGACATGCAGTGCCATGACCATTTTCCGTTTTTCTCACTTTTTATTCCATACTGTAAACACTTTCAAGCAAATTGCAATGTATCTGCAAAAAGGCTTTCTTGCCAGTAAAAATCAACTTTTAAGATAACTTTCTATGATGATAATATTCCACTACTTTCTTAAACACCATTAAGTAGCAATTAAACACTACTTACTTGGCGGCATGCAATGGACTTGCTAATTGGTTACGATCTTTGCATCCAGTATTGATTATCAGTGTGGGTTTCAGAAAGTCTTTAGAAATTCTACTGAAAGTCTCAAAAATTTCTTTTGAAGTTTTAACATCATCACATAACAAAATGTCGAGGAAGATGACTGAAAATAAATTTTGCATTTAGAAAAAGATTTTTCAAAATCTGCAACTTTTTAAAATAAAATTTATATCTAATTTATGAGAGACATGATATTTAAAATCTTTATGAAAAAATGATTCATGACAGCTAGTTTTGACATCCTAGATAACATAATACATCAACTTCTACAGACACAGTGAGGTTGACCCCTGTGAGGATGACCCCTGTGATGATGACCCCTGTGAGGATGACCCCTGTGAGGATGACCCCTGTGAGGATGACCCCTGTGAGGATGACCCATACGTTAATACACTGATAAAAATCTAAAGTCAACAATTTTTAGCACAACAATCACACAACAGCCAGGAGCGTTATAATTAGATGCTCATGGCTAGCATAATAAAATTGGCTACCCTAATAATTAGGGCTTAGCCCTTCTTATCTAAAAAATGATGATTTACCAATAAACGAATGAAAGGTGATCACAAATTCTACGTTTTCGCAAAACGTTTGCAAGAATTTGAAAATGATTCAATAAATGCGGCTATGGCAGCTTGTTTCTTTCTATTTAGATTAGACCAAAAAGCAAAAACATAGCACATTGAAGAACTGACCCTTCAGAGCATAGACATCTGATACAGACAAAAATTGGGCAGATAATTTATGTCCAGGTGTGGATTGCAAGTAATGTGAGAGGAAGAAAGACATGTTAACATGACAGCGGGTTGTGTAAAATATTTATTTCTACATGTTAACATGATAGCAGAGTAGGCTTTATCTAAACTTCAAGTCTTTTATATCCTTTTTAATTCTTCACTTGCTTACTTACACTTTTTACATTGTAAATATTCTAAATATTCCAGATTAATTAGCTTCTACGTAGCTATTAGATTTATGCACCATCTTTAAACAAATGATTAATTCAATTTTTGCTTGTCATTAAAACTCCTAACTAAGTTGGGAGAGGTCACTAAGAGAGGTTACACCAAACCCAAAGTGAAAAGGATTTTGTGGAGGAAGGGAACAAGAAAAGTTCATTTTTCCCGCTATATCCGATTCACCAGTCCTACCTAAAAGCAACAAAACTTCAATGGCAAAATAGATTCCCAAAGGTACGAGCAGGGTTGTACCGAAGAAAACACATTTGTAAAATAGCGAACTGCACTCTTGTAATAAGACTTTGCCAAGCAAAGTGAGACCCACGCTTTGTCCAGCCTAGCAAACGAATTGCAAAAAATATAGAATACCGAAGTGATGGCGTCATAAAGATCTATTTTTAGAATTTTTGAATTTTGATCCCATAAACGGAGATCCCATCATAAAATACCTCCAATTGTGCAAAATCGATAAGAGGCGTTACGAATTGGCTAAGATATGGCCATGTGAGCATTACGAATTGGCTAGATATGGCTACGGAGCGTATCGGATTCAAGCATCATCGTGTGAACAGAAGGCCTATCCGATATGAAAATCCGGTATCGTGTGAACAGGGCCTTGGTCTTGGTTCATAACTTTATGAACCAGGCCAGAATAACAGCAATTTTTCATTGGTCATATCTCGCCAAATTCTGAACATATCTAGCTGATTTTGCACTATGAAAGGTCTTTTATCTTGTTCTTTCACATTATGTGGTCAAAATTGAGAAATTCTAAAAAAATATTTTGATGACGTCACACTTCGGTACTCTATAGCCTTAGGGCTAATCAATTAAATGATGGACGCCTCTCTTTAATTTAACTCTGGTAAGATTTCACCTATTTATCCATCATTTTATCAATATCAGACTACACAACCCTTGTTATCAAAAATCAAAATAAAAAAATAAGCCAAACCTGTCTTGCACCTTCAAAGTGTGATCTCAATATGACTGTTACCTCTCTGCACTGCTCTTAATTTTTCGAGCTTCAAATAGAGCGCATAAAGCCTGCGCAAAGATGTTTGCTTGGTGCATGTTAAGACAAACTCAGAACAGTGGAAAATCAAACATGATTTGATTTCTCTTCGTAATACACTCGTTTAGTTCAATTCCAGTGGATTCATAGAAAAAGAATTAAAAAGAAGTATTAAAAGCTGTCATGCTTCAGAAGTGAAGCTACCAAAAGTTTGAAAGAGGAAAAGAGCTGTGCAAATAGATGATTGCAAACAAATAAAAAGAAAAAGGCAATCCTACCTTCCTTGAAAATGTTGTTTGCTTTATCATCTTGTTTCCGCAAAGCAGAATTTGCCATGAAATCAATGCAGCTTTTGTACTGTTTTCCATCAATTTGTAAATTCAAGTCCTCAACGTGAAGAAATGTCATAACTAACTAACTAACTAACTAACAAAAGACAAAGTTGAGCACTCAGCGTAAGGCTGTTCAAATATTTTATAAATTTTGCAAAATGATGTGCAACCTACTTTTGCATTTACTGTTTCTTACAAAAAATTGGCGCGAAAGATGAGATGCACTCACTGATGATTGCAAACTCAGCAAAATTGTGATGCATTAGCATCATGCCTTTAGCGGCAGTTCATTTGCATGAACAAGTAAAGTGAGAAAACAAAATCAGTAACGGTAGCTAGAATATCTCATGCCCGTGCACAGGCAGAGCTCTGGTTCCACAATTTTAGTGCTTTGCTGAATAGTGGGTGCACTGATTCATCTAGATGATAATCTATTTTTGTAGTTTAGCCATCCCATGAACATAAAAGAATTTTCATAAGTAAAAGATACATTTTGTTCTTTCGTGTTTGTTATCAGTGATAATAATGAATTGCCTTTCTAACACTAATTAGGGTGCATGTTCGCCCGCCCCAGCGAGAATTTTCATCTTCTGATATAGATAAGAGCTTAACTCCCCAGCTGAATTCCTTAAAAGTGCCATGTAAGTATGGCATTTATGACAGTAAGTATTTAAAATTTCTTTGACTCTGCAACAGGACAAAAAAAGTTGATAACAAGGGTTGGCTTTAGAATTTCAATGAATGTCTTGTTTAGTGCAGAAAATAGCAGTTGCATAAAACCGCTAACCTCTTTAGAGCCAGGCTCATTTTTCTGATTGTCTTGCTCCTCTGAAGACACTATTATGCATTTCGTTAACCAATCTATCCGGCAAAAACTCAGACTTTCATCGCGTACCTCCCTGATAAGGCTCCGTAGCTCACAGCTGCTAGCATTAAGGACGAATTGTGTGTGGCTTTTGCTTGTAATCTATAAGGGAATTGGCACAAAATTGTGTAAATCCTATTTGTTACGTTTGGCTTAGCTCAACATTGGCTCGAAAGCTTAACTTATTTAACCTTTTTCCGTGAGGAAAGACAAACTTTGCTTAGCCAATGAGATGATTTTTACATATCAAACGACTTTCCATAAAACACTTTATTCAATATAGCAAAAAAATGAATGAAATTCAGCTTGAATTTAGATGTAAGGGATAAAGTTTTACTTCACTTTTCGAATTTATCACCTTATTATTTTTGTGGAATTTTTTTACAAACTTAGTCAGGTACTAAATTTTGCGGATGGACAAAATTGGACTACTTCACAGGAATTCATAATAATCTCTCGATTTTTCAATACTTTTCAGTTGGAACGTCTCCTCTTCTTGATGTGACCACACCTTATGATTGCTATGCCTAGAGATACTTAGAGCTAGCGAGTATCCTGGTCCGCCTGGTCATGGCCCGGACCTTTGCGGAACTATTACAACTATTACACTCGACATCATATTACATAGTTACAAAAATTACTTAATTACTTGATATACATACTACTTAATATGCATTCTAATAATACTGATATGAGGAGAAGAAAGAGCAATAGCTACACAATAAAGTACTGAAAGGTAGCATTGGTTCAATCAAAACATTCTGTTGCGTTTATATACTTTATTGTAGCCTCAAGGAAAATAGTATTCGACATAAGTGGCAACTTTCATCGTTATCAAGTAGGATTTTAAGAAGCACTTCAAAAGAAAGGTTTGATAGACCTTGAGGTTGTAAAAAAAGGCATCGAGAAGATCCTGTCTTTGTACACTGTGGCTATGGCAGAGCAGCAAAAAGTGTTCCGTGTCCTCAACTCCATCGTTTATCGAGTACATTGGATTAACTGTGTTTCCAAAGTTGTGTTTAAATCTGTGAAGGTTCCAAATACTTAGACCCATACGAAGTTGTGTTAGAATTGCCAAGCCTTTCGGGTGGTGAATGGTGTAGACTGGGTTTGTTAGTTGACGAATAAGTGAGAAAGTTTCTTTTGAACATGCCCAGGTTTGGCGATTGTCTTATCTCCGAGGCAAGTTTATTCCATTCCAAAAGACAGCTTGGATAGAAGCTTGCACCAACGTTCATCGCTCTTGTATGTATTTTCCTGATTGTAGCTGGTCTAAGAAGACGATATTTGGATATGGAAGGGTGGAAGAGGCTGCCTT
Source organism: Rhopilema esculentum (assembly GCF_057945365.1). Classification (NCBI taxonomy): domain Eukaryota; kingdom Metazoa; phylum Cnidaria; class Scyphozoa; order Rhizostomeae; family Rhizostomatidae; genus Rhopilema; species Rhopilema esculentum. Next base: position 640,592 of record NW_028300847.1, read on the forward strand.
GTATAATTCGGTGTTAGATTGTTTGCAAACTTGAAAAAAAAATAAAGAGCGCCTGCACCGACGTCTGTGGTTAAGCGATTCCCACCCAAGCTCTTGATACAGTTTCTCCCGAGATGTACCTTTCCATGCACCAGTTCTGACGTTTTACACTTTGCAGAGTGCCAGACGAAAAGCTTCAGTAACATGTTTCAAAATGTATGTTTCTTCAAAGCCATTGTGAAATTATTGTGCAAAAAAGAAAAAATGATGTGGGATTCCAGGCATTCAAATTTCAGGCATTGGCTGATTCACAGAATGCAGTGTTCATCAGAATAAGCTTAATTAATAATTTGAACGAACTTATTTAATAAAAAAAAGGTAAAATTGCCTTTTCACTATAGGGTTAAGATCGTTTAAACGATAACTTTTCTTTACCGACTAGAACTGACCGCTTGACTTGCATATTTATGCGTTGATTCGATTTTCTCATTGTTGCCTCACATTCACCGAGAATGTCGCATTCAATGCTAATGCAATTCTTATCATGACTATAGGTGTTTGGGCTAATTGATGCTGAAATAGATGCTTAAATCCACAGAGATAAGTACCAAACCAAGTCAGAGATCAGTTTACAATATAGACAATTTATTGAAAATCTAAGAGCCATTTATTGCTGAAGAAGTTGTTTGTGAAACAATATTAATGGAAAATTTTAAATGATTCATTGACAAAATCATGGGCAAAAAAATTGTTCCTCAACGTTTCGGGACGATAAGTGAATATCTCTAGATAGAAAAGGTCCAAATATGGAGGTACTAGCAAGAACAACTAGTTCCTCGTTGGAGTTCATTTGTTTCGTTATTGCATTGTTGTTATCATATAAAACGCCCCTTAAAAATTTCATTTCGCAAAAGACCATATAAATAATGAGACATCATTTTGTTAACCGTTCAAACTGTTGCGAACAAGCAATCCTAAATCTCCAAGACCTTTTTTAAAGGGCCTCTCCAGCAATAATTCATAGGCCCTTTTGTCTCAGTTGAATTAATGAAACAGCCCACCTATCATTAATTTGTATTCGTTTCTCAAGATTTTGCATAATCTCGTATACAGTTGTTTAAGACGTTGGAAACACAATTTGGTGTAGTGATGTAGTGGTTAAGGCGTAAGAGGCACTATCCAAAAGACCAGGATTCGAGACCAGCACCCGGGCACATAATGAGGATGTAACCCTTTGTTAAGGGGTTAAAACAAATTGTGTGTCTCTCTACGAAGAGGTATGATAAAGCATATCAATCAGGCGGTAGAGTATTAAGTCAGTAGAGTAGCCTTTGGCTAATTAAAAACTTTGAAACCATAATTTTTAGAATTGCTTTTGCTAGTTGCAAGTGCTCGCATTTTAAAATTGAACTGAATTACAAAGGTAGGAATTTCGGTTTGGTGATATGATGACGCAAGCTTGATGGTACAGTGTATTTCGGGTGACTTGACGTTTGCATGTAAACCAACCAAATTGTGAATCGGATATTCGCAAAATAAGTGATAGCGTAGAAAGATTAGAACTTAGAAATACGTCGGAGAATTCTGACTGATTGCTATAAAGACCGTGTCGAGTTACTACGCATTACGATCCGCAGGTATCGAAGACGAAAATACTCTAATAGAATACTTTTTATCGGAGCTGTTGCTTAGTTTTTGTCGCTATTGAAGTAGAAAAATTGATGTATATCAGCTTTCCAAGGGCTGCTTCTGCCTCGAGTGCATGGAAAAACTGTGCTACAAACGCTCATATCAACCACGATATAGGCAACATGGATACTACCAACAGCACACTAGAAGTATTCCGAAAAATCACAAAGGTTGATGGAGACCTTGGACGGAAGGTGAAAATAGGACGAGTATTAATCAGAATTGTCAATGGAATCATTTCGAACATTCCGCAGTTTAATCACTCTGTAAAACTCGTTTGGCCAAAGAAGCCATTTGATACGATTCCAACTGAACTGAAAACCATATCTCCCAGTAAAACTAGCATTTGTTGCCTGAACAATTACTGTACCCTTGTGAGAAACTTTATACTTCGGTTTTACAGATCCTTACAACATCGATTCGGGACGCTACTTTTCGTTTTGTTGACCTAGACCAAAGTCATAGCACGATATTGGCAAGTCAATTGTCGAAAGAATACTAGCTATGTGGAAATAAGGCTGAATATATCTATCGGGAGTATAAAGTTTGCTAAAATACACGTGAAAGCATGAATATATCTACTTGAAGGGATTCCTACAAAGTTAATGAATTCCCAAAACAAAACACGATCCCTAGGTAGAACAACAACATCTTTTTTTTATATATATATATTAAAGAAGAAATTGTAATAGACGAGGGCAAATCACTCTAAGAAAATCTCGTACACCTTTTGTAAAAATCCTATTGTTTTATCTCAAAATCCCCAGAAATCCTTTTGTTTTAAGCAAAATGTCGTACGCTATTTGCAAGAGTGAATCACCCCTCGGTAATAGAAGTAGTTTACTCATATTTGTATTATAGCTGATAGGGAATTCGTGTATAAAGATTTTTGAAATGAAAAAAAATGGAAATGAAAAAAAAGTGCACATACCTTGCTGACAGCTTCCTTTATTGCATCATATGCTTGTATTCTTAGACCTTTGTCTCCTTTACCAAATAACGTTAGCCAAAGACTGGGCTGAACACCAGTTCCCCAAATCTCCCTTACTTTTTCAGACACCTGCATGAAAAATTACTGCTATAAAGAAATTAATGCTCCGTGAGAAATAACAGAAAATAGATGCAAGAAGATTCTGTTTGTTGTGGATAAAATTGAAAAGAAAACTGATTCATATCTCAAGTTAGTTTTTGTGATGTTTTAAAAACTTTTAGCTCGTCCCAACAATCTTTAATCAAAATTTACACAAGTTTCTATCATAGTTTCAAACACAGAAAGTGACTAATCAGTTTTACCTGTTTATCAAATTCCTCGAATTCTTGACAAATGGAAGTTCTGCAATTAACCAAAAATCAAGTATTTATACGTGGTTTATAGAAAATATTGTCCTCACTCGTCACTTGAATGAGTCACAAAATTACTTCAATGCATCAGGACATGTTTAATGATCTAAACTTGAATATTTACGGTTGCAAAGTCCTAAGAATTCAGTGGAGGTGATGTTTGCAAAATTGCGTTTATATTCAGTTCGACATTAGAAAAATATGCAGAATTTACCTTTGACGAATCTTATTTCTCAAGCTTTCCATCTGCATAGAAATTATTGTTAAAAACAAAATTTACTTCTAGAAAGATAAACAAAAAAATTGAACATGAATCTTGAATTTAAATGAATCCTGGATTGACGAACACAGACATTACATGCGTCTGATGACTACTAAAAAAGGATTGTATATCATTAAGCTTGGGTATATTTATCTGAAACTTCATTGATATTAAAGTTGAAGAATTCTGTTTGAAACTTGAAAAAAATTGGTTTTAAAGATGGACAATAAAAATTGAAAACTATCTATCATTAGCGATTGCTGCTAGGAGGATTGCTTTGAAATGTTTTTTTTTAAATCATTCATTGCACTTTTTTCTTTTGTTAGCGACTCGATCAAACTGACATCAGATCTTTTGCTTTTACTCAATCATCATATTCGCATTCCTCATTCCTGAAAATCCTCTTCTGAGGGCTAGCCGTGTTTTTATATTAACTCGATGATATTTGATAGCAACCAAACGCACATAGGTAGGAAATCATTTCAATTAGATAGACAGAAATACCTCACAGACCTGAAAGGCATCGTTGACTTTTGCAAATGAGCTAGTCTTCGTGTTCTAAAATGAAATGAAGAAGAATCAAACGACCAAGCTCACAAGGGTTGTCCCTTACCTGCCCAGAATTGGAGTAGACAGAAATTAGGCGTTTCTCGTGCCCGCCCAGAGGTGCCGTCATCAGGGACGTAACTTGGCCAGTAGGTTTGGGGGGGGGGTGAAAAGGGTTTCTGCCCTGCAAAACTGAGTGGTGCCCTGCAGACCTCGTAGCAAAGGTTTGTCTATACTCTATAGGTTACTAGTGAAAGCTTCACCAGTGTACACTGGTCTTTACCAAGAACAAACTTGAAACTTCATTGCCTATGAACTATCTATTTCTCTACGTGAGCGTAAATTATATGTCAAATTTGGTTTTCCTTGATAATAAAGCTTCTATCTCGTGGCATATGATTTTTTGGTGCCTTATATGGGCGGAGCAATGAAATTGAGCCCGGAGGGACTAAGAAGAATCAAGGTTAGTGATATAGGAGGACCCACCATGGTTGGGTCCGACGTGAAGAAAATTTTTGAAATTATACCTTGTAATAGGGCTAAAAAGCATCTTTCAGACTAAAATTTAGCAAAAAAATACTGCTAAAAACTGATTATTGTTTATTGGGAAAAATAGGGAGGGGCATGTCATGCTAAAACTTTAGTGATAGACGTTGGGAAAGGAAAGAAGCAGTAACCTTTCGTTTCAGACTGCACATAGTTGAATGACAGAGGAAGATGTTGTTTTGATTGGGAGAATTTTATTTCCTGAACAGAAATCTGCAGTTTCTTGTATCGAAAAGGCCATCCAAAATTAAAACATTGCAATGATACAGAAAGTGATTTACTGAATTAACGCAAATAAAAGAAAAATAATAAAAATATACGTGAAAAAGTTAGTAATTAGATGAAACAAAATCGGTATCTTAACAGTTTACTATCTTTTTATTTTATGCGCTGTTAAAAATTAATAGAAAAATGATAAAAAAATTCTTATCTTGACCAAAGTGAGGGCCTTCATCCCCCTATTCCCCCCTGTGACGCCGTGCCTGTCATGAAAATAATTTACAACTTAAATTAATTTATATGGACTCAACCTTGCCCTCATAAACATATGCATCAATCATTGCATCCATTGGCTATGACTTTCGGTAAGACATGCTTTCGCTTTGCAAATAACGGAGCTTTTCCTTACATACCTGTTCCATTCTCTAAAATGCAATATGAGGAAGGTAGGTTCATAACAAATATGATATTTCCATTTCAAAATTCCTAAACGTCCCTTTACGAACTTCAGAGGTGACATTTCTGCGTGGCAACAAAGCTCTTCTTGGCGCCCTGCGAAATCTTCGATTGCTCTGTGAAATCGACTATTTTCTAGATTGGGGGGATGTCACACCCCCCACACCCCCCGGTATTTTCGCCCCTGGCCGTCATGAGATCTTTGGTCTATTTTTAGATAAACAGGGGTTGTAAAGCAATTTGTTCACTAAAACGTTTCAAATTGCATTTCACGACTGTAGATTCAAATTCATTTCAAGCTGTACCTTCTATTCTATTAAATTTTCCCTGAGTGTAGTCTATAGGTCTGTTTATATGAAGAAAATCATCCCACCTCCCGGCCTGTGAGCTGAGAGGTAAGATCCCAACCACCTAAAGAGTGTTTTGTCTTTTGTATTGCATTTATATGGCAAACTAATCAGGGTTGTTAGTAAAACAAATGTCAAAATTGCTATACCAGCATGAAATTTTATGCTGGTATCACAATTCGGACAACACTATCCCTTTAAAAGATAGGAAATGGATCCTGACTGAAAATTTCCCCCTTCGGCTATTTTTAGACTAGGGTACTTTACCACATGACTCCACAAACGACGTTATTTCGATGTCTCTCCTGAAAGTAGGTACAATAGCAGGGAACTTTGCAATAAATGGCAATCTGATACACAGAAAACGGTAGGATATAAACCCCATCCAAAAATTTCCCCCTTGTTCTATTTTTAGTCTGGGGTACACTATTTTTAGTCTGGGGTACACTTCTCAAGGCCTTTTTAAACGATGTAATCGCATCTCGGTCTTACTTTGGTACAACGGCATGAAACTTTGCAAAAAGGACAGTTTGATACGCTAAAAAGGATTGGATATGGACCCTAACTTAAAAATGCTCCCTTTCTCTATTTTTAGAGTAGGGTACTTTTACTTTCTGTAGTGTAGAGACAGAAAATGTAGAGGGGGACTATATAGCTTTTTCTTTATCGTATTCAAAATGAACGTTTCGACTGATTTCTTTGGGATGGCTCCCCAATATCAAAATCTTTACCTTTCCATATCTTTCGTGTCTATGAAATTTTCATATACATGCGATCAGATTTCGTCCCACTTGTTAGCACACAGGTTGGAAGCTAAGAATATTTTTCCATGTGTATCTGGAAGGTGGGAGGTGGGATAGAATCTCATCCTACTCTCAGGGGATAGAATAGCGAAATTTTCAATTCTTGAAGGTTTCGCCTTCGATATTTTTCCCGTAAACAATGGCAAATGTAAAGGCCTTTTTCCAACTAACAGAAAATCGTATTTTGTAAAGAAAATTTTAAAGGTGCAAAATCAAATTATTTATCTGATATCAAAGATAACTCCCTACCTCAGTATTTTGTGGCATTCTATCTAGGTTTGTTTGTCACTGCATCGATTGTTTGGCATTTGCCCAGGTATACGCACTCATGTCTGCTGCTAGCTGGTTTGTGCCGATGAGTCGTTGTTGTTTGTGTAAAACACTTTCGAAAGCGGAAAAATGTTTGTCCAGAATCGGCCACGGTCAACGGTTTTGACACAAAACCATATCAAATTACTTTTTCTAAAAACATAGGCAAGAACAAAAGCTGAAATTCTGGTAAACAAGCTTCAGTTTCAGACTAAGAAATTTTCCTCTTTGCCAGCTCGATGATGAGTTTGCATGCAAAGATTTAAATAGTAATCAGTAATCAGAAGGACTTGGATCTGCGTGCAATTGACCCCGCATCAATAAAAATGCTAGAAAAACTGAAGGAAAATTATCAGAAGCTAAAGGACTATGTTCAACAAGTATGCAAACTGAAGCTGTACTTCCAGAGCGGGCTCGATTATGCAGAAACGAAAGCTGGCTGCAAGTGGATTTATCTCTTGTCTGGTGAATATTCAGATTTTCATGAACATAAATAGTTTAATGCGATAGGATTCATCTGTAAAAGTTTTTTAATTTATCACATTTTGGAAAGTATGATTATTTTAATGACAAACCAAAAGGTTTTTTTCAGAATCTTTAATGTGTCGTCTGTGTCGTCTGTTGTCGTCTGTGTCGTTTGAGTCGAGAAATTTTTTACATCACTTGGAAACTCTAACTTTTCCATAAAGATATGAAAGCAAGTAAGGAGACTGTCTTTGTGATTAGATTTTAAACTATCCTTCCTGATAATTTTATTCAAAGCCAGTGGTTTGCGTGCGAATGGTCGAGCGAATCGACATGCCTTCATGTGCAAAAGGCCTTTTTTAACAAACTAACTGGTAACTTTTGGGCAATTGCCCTGCATGCCCCTATTATTGTAAACAATATGCTATTTATTGCTCACCTCCTTCATTAAAAAATGCTTGCACCAAATAACCCCCACCCCTCCCTCCTCTAGCTTATTTTCTTTCGAAAAGGCTTTGTAGTCCAATTCTGTATTTCTGTTTACTTTGCATTAAAACAGCTAGAACTTTAATCAAATTAACTGTTTCTTGGTCGTACAATTGCTAGGACCACCTTGTTCTCCACTTGAAAAAAAAACAAGATTGACGTATATTTTCCCGGGTCCATGTGCCACTGCAATTTGCAGATAGGCGCTTTACCTGATGAAACTGACGATAAAACCTGATAAGGCAAAGAATAGCAATCCAATAAGGCCATCCCTCTTTCGTTGCTTTTGCAATATTTATGGTATCTTATAAGTAAAGCCAAAATTGTTTGCTGTTTGCTTGCTTCTTTTCATATGAGAGAATTTTGTTTGTTAGTTTGAAACAGTGTCTTCCTAGATTATAGCAACATTATCAATGACGATATCCACATCCCCAAATTTTCACAAAATTAACATTTTTAGGGTAACTGTATGGCCAAAAACTCTTACCCTCTCAAAATGAGCTTTTTGGATGCTTCAGGTTTATGAGCTAAACGATTTAACAGGAATCCGGTAGCAAACTTGAGGTTTGTTACTGGCCGCATTACTGCAAATTTGCTATAAACGACATCTTTTAGCTCCTCTGACAACAATGTCATTATATATTTTTAAAATTTTTGTAAGATAAACTTTAATTTGATGGTGGTCACAATCTTCCTGCCTGGTAAGGAAAAATGGTTAGGTCCAAAGACTTTTTAAGACTATTCTCTTAATTTTGTAGGTTTTGTGGCAATTTCTGCTGTGCTGTTTGCAAGTGGTCTAGCAACTATTCCTCTAATAATGATTGGTTATATATACCCCGTGATTGCATCGTAAGTACTGAACATAGCTTTTTTCACTTTTTTATATGAACGAAAAGGGTTAGAAGATACTCCGTAGCTCAAAACAAAACCTATATACTTATATTTTGATTCGACACTTACAACGTTGATTCAATTTATTTTATACCACGATGAAGCAAATCTTTTCAATTCCTCAATAGTACTTTTGTCACATGCCACTTTGTGACAATGAACTGCAATGTTCTTTCTCATGAACATCATGGAAATCAAAAGACAATCTAAGACATTTTGTTCAAAGTTTCAGAGCAATTGGCAGCAACCGCAGAGACGAATATACACAGTGGCTAATGTACTGGATTGTTCTATCTGGATTTGGAGCCTGTGAAATGATGACAATGAGTTGCATTTCCTATGTACCACTATACAGTGCACTAAAGGTGATAATCTAGCTAATATTCCTATACCCTGGGTACCAGACTCACTATATATGAAATATTTTATATAGTGAGTCTGGTACCCAGGGTAATATTCCTAAAGCATAGTTTACAAAGGAAAACTTGCTAGGCATCTTACGGTAGAAATAAGAGAAATCATCTGCATTTATCAATATAACAGAACAGAATTCGTCGTTCTTTCAAAAAATTAACTGGTCTCTTTGTCTTTTTGAGGCGACAGTTTCTAATTGTCCGGAAAGTTTGTTTGTGAGGACTATTGGAAGTTTAAGAGTGTGAATATTTGATAAACTCTTCTTTGGTAACTTTCCGTGATTTTGTTTGAATTTATTTGAAGCAATATGTTAATTTTCACTTAGCTGATAGTCTGTGTGTGGTGCATGTTGCCGTATGATTGGAATGGTGGAACGTACATCTTCAACCGCCTCCAATATCTCGAAGTTTTTCGAAACAATGATGAACTGCATTCGTTACTTCAAACGCTTAGATTGAGAGCCATAGAAGTCTTAGATGATGGTGAGACTGTAACTTCAAATTTGAAAACATATTTTGCAAACAAGACTATTCATTATTAATTTTCTTGCATTTAAGGAAAAGATTACAAATATAATTCACAAAAGAAAAAAGTAGAAAAATTGATTTGTGCGATTTAGATGAAAGGTTTAGCCACGAGGAACTTTATAGCTGAAATCTTCGCGCAGAGAATTATTGCTATCTAAGACAAAGAGGATTCACAAAAGCCATTAACAACTACTGGTAGTGGAATTTTAGAAGCAGAACAGCGAAAGGCTCTTATTAATAATTTCTGATTTCCTAGTAGACATTTTTTATACATACTACTATTTGTATGACTTTGATCTTTTCTTAACTTCAAGCCAAGTGCCAATCATTAGGACATGAACCTAAACAAATATCGTGCAGTCAACCATTTTTATAGCGTATAATCTCTTCCCAATTTTTTTGCGCTCCACTTAATTACCAGTTACCTTTTTATCCAGTTTTCGTCCTTCTTTACTACTTAGTGCTTAAATGTTTTAAATTCACGGTGATTTTTTCCCCTGAAATATAAAAATATCTTGAACACTGAAGAAATTTGTAGGTCAAATGCCAGCCTAAAATGGAAAACAATCAAAACAATTTCTAGCAGCTTGGAAAATTTTTGTTGAGAATATGATCCAGGATGCCGCCTAAAAGCAACCATAAAATCCAGGATGCTTCTCAAAAATCTGAAATCAATTATTTCTAAAATTTAGAAATCTGCTTGCAGTTGCGTGGGTTTATTTTGTGTGAGGGCTGAGCAGGGCCGTCGCGAGGCAAGCCTTGATAGGGGGGAGGTGGGGTGGAGGCTTGTGGACTATAAATTTACCTGATTAAAAAAATTTGCCTGAAATTCTTTAGTTGCTGTCACAAATCTCTGCAATACCTTTTATGAATCTAACTCTGTATATAATTCGCAGCTTTTCATTTTTATACAGACTTTACTAATAGTTTTGTCAAATCTCTATATCGAGACGGGCAAAGGATATAGTTACTAACCGAGGCGGCACCATTGTTGCCACCAAAGGAGGAGGAAATTTTCGAATTTTATTGCTTCTTGTTCGCTAGCAAATGCACTTCTTTAAGCACATTTCACTGAAGCAATCCTCCATATTCTATTGAAAGTTATTTCTTTTCTAACAAATTGAACAGCAGATAAAAACAATTGGTAGAATTTCGCCGTAGTCTTTAAAAATACCATGTTGTCAGTTACTTTTAAAGTTAGGTAACAAGAAGCACTGGCTGTCAATTTGGATCCCTCTTTCAATCTTAGCATGCCCAAAAAAATCTGGAGCTCATAGTGAATTGCAGTTGACGCTTCTATCGAGAAACTTTAGGGAAATGGGCACAAAACACAATTTTACCTAAACAGGGCCTAGATTTTTAGATTTAGTGCCAACAAGAAATCTTCAGATCTTCAAAATCATTAGTTTGTTCACCTTCATTCACATCAAGAAATATCATTTTTAACTAACGGAGCAACTACCTTTGCTTGATCCTTAATTGATTTTATGACAGAAAGGTCTCTGAAATACCTAAAGCGTTTCTTCCACCGAGCGGATTTTACATTAAATTTCCTATTAGGTGACATCCACCCCATACCCCCTGGTCGCAACGCCCCTGGGGCTAAGATTTACATTGATTAACCAATGTGTTCTATTCACTTGATTTGTTTTTCAATAGAAAGCGATAAATTACACGAGAATGCAGATAATCTGCAAAGGGAAGGCGATTCCTCATCAAAAGCAGGAACAGAGACCGGAAAAGCTGATTCTGTGATAGAGGAGAAGGAAGAGATGAAGAAACAGGAAAGGACCTAACAGAAGAAGAAACAGGAAAAGGAATTCAGTGTGTCGACAAAAATGCTCAGGTTGAAATATAGCTGCTGACTGATATTTTCTGACTTTATTATCGTATTTTGAGATCGTAGTCTGAGCGATGCATATACCTTTGTTAGCACTTAAAAGTCTTGAAGGTGCAACAACCTCATCCTACTTTATTTCATTTTTTACACAGTCACTAGTTTTAGTGACATCTTTTTTTCTCTCTTAATCAAATTGATCGCTCTTTCATTTTTGTTTAAATTGTTATTCTTTTGCAAAAAATCCATTAACTGTTGCGGCTAAAAAAGTGTCTGAAGTTACATAGAAAGCATAGATCAAATCTACAATCACAAAAAAGGCAACTTAAACATGCGATCCTGCTATAGGGCAGCATTTACTGGAAAACCCAGACTGTGCAAAAAATGTTTTGCAAAAAATGCAACAAAATGGCGACATGTTTCGAGCTATTGGTAAAGCCCGATCGTCGTTCCATCTAGCAGATTTGGGATCTACATGAACAGCAAAAATCCACTATTGTGTAGTCAGAAAGAGTTCGTTTTCACTTTAAGGCTCCATTGGTAAAATTTTTAATAGGCAAGCGGCACTTGATTGGACAAACTCAACATTCATGTACTCGTGTTTGTCGGCTTTGACGTATTGTTCGGAGCTGCTCTTATGAATTTATGGATAGCATTTGATCACTTACAAACAAGTTTATTAATTTCTCCATAAAATGTTTAACATTGTGTAAGCATGAATTCATTCATGAATTCAAAGTAACTTTACAAACAGGAAAATATGGCGTTAGTCAGTAGGTATTTTAGAAGTTGGAGCAAATTGGTTCAAGGGGCAAATCTAGTCAAATGTACTTTTTATGGTTTCATCTAGAATTGGCAAACATGTTTTTTATTTGTCAGAAAGATATGCTTTAATCAAACTACTTTGGTATGGCATAGGATTGAATGTGACACAAAGTTATGTTAAGTTCGTAAAAGTGGGTAAGGACTTTATTCAAGAAAATCCTGAAACAGTATAGGTAAAGAATTCACAAAATCAAGCCATAAAATCAAATCTAAACTCATCAATTCATATTCAGATATAATTTTGGATTCAAACCCAAATTCATTGTAATTAGACTACTCAAAAGTTTAGGATTGCGTTATGATACAGTCGAAAGTGATAATATGCTTCAAAAATTTTACGTTACATCGTGTTTTAATTCAGATAATGGTGTTGCTGTGTGCATTTTCATTCATGCAAGCACGTGAATAATAGGGGGTGTAGGGACGTGAACCCCCCTCCTTGGTTGGAAAATCCAATCTCAGTTGGAAAACCTTACAGATAGCTTGGATGTTTTTTATAAGACCAAACTTGTGAATTTTATATGTTAGGAATTTTGGGATTTTAAATGTAAATACACCTTATTAAAATGAACCTTATTAAAATTGTCAGGGTGGAGCAGACCCATACAGTGATCATTTTTTATTGTAAAGCCCTGTATCCACTGGATCTTAAATTGTGACATTGCACCGTTTATTTCTTTTCGATGGGATTTAAGTTGAATCAAATTATTTTGAACAGGAAAGGTGAGTTTCCAGATAAGAAACTTTAAACTTTGCAATTAGTATTGAGCCTGCAGTTTTAAAAGATAATACCCCGTATTAATCACGAGATATTGAAGAGAGATATTTTTAGGAAATTTCGAGCAGTTCATTCAATGAAAAAACTCAGAATCTTTCAGTACTAGAAATGTTTAGCGCTTCTTATAAAAAATGAGTGTATGCTGGGCTACCCCTGCTGTTTGTAAACGTTTTTAACTCCCTATCATAAGTAAAATGCTAGAATAAAGCTGCTGTGAAGGCAGAAAACATTACAGAAGCTGCAGCAGAAGAATTTGATCAAGGAAGAGTGTTTCATCTTACAAATCGGGCACATGCACTTGCTCTCGAATCATCCACTTCATTTGTAAAAAGAGAAAAGGAGAAAGGACATTTGGCCCTTGATGATTTCCTTGATGATTTTATATTGATAAAGAGATATTTTGGATAAACTTGATCTGCAGCAAATTAGTTTAAAAAGGGCTAAGCAGAAAAATATGAATCGCTGCTAATGGACTTGAAACAATGTTATTTTTTATCACTAAATCTATATAATACTTGTTATGCTTGGATGTTGTTTTACTTCTTACGACAAGTTTAAATGTTCGTATTACATTAATCAAAATTTAGAGATTTCCTTTATCGTCTTTAGTGTTTTTATACTTCAGGCTAATTAATATGTGTAAGTAGAGAACGCAGATAAGTGCATTAGTAACATTTCAGGCAAATGACAATAAACCATGCGCAATTCCCCTTCAATTGCTTTAATTTCTTTAAATCGTGATTAACCTTCATCATGTAGTCATGCAGTCATGCAATCATGTAGTCATGCAGTTCTTCTTATCTTGATGAGCACCTGTAGAGGTGATTATATGATGATATGGCGAGTACAATAATGTCGCGATTTTCGAAATTAAAGCAACGCAATTTTATCGTGAACATCAAAAAAAAATAATGTTTGACTTTTAGCATCAAACATATTTAGATTAACATAGTTTTGGCGCATTTTCAGTGAATTCCAACTCACTTACTTATCAGCATAACGGTTGTGGAGTTGTGGCAAAACTTGGGAAAATCCACTGATGACGTCACACAATAAGCAAACGTCAGTAAACTAAATTTTATGATACATCAATCGAAAGCTCTTGAAATGCACGTTCACATAAGACCTACAATTGCTAAGTTGTGCTATATATTTTTAATATACAGGGGATTTATTGCATTTTTTGCCTTTATTGATGACGTCATCAATCACGTGTTCCTGGGGCAAGCTATTTTTGATCCCATCTTGGATTCTGAATATTCATGCTCGAAAGTATATAAAACCACCGAGATCCACTCGGTCAGTTAAGAAATCCCTGAAGTTGAGTTGAATTGAAAACTCGAATTATTATTATTATTATTATTATTGTTGCTGTATGTCCACGTGACCTGAAACAAAGCTTTGATGCCATCTCACAATTTCAGCTGGAAGGTGACTGCAGGAAGATTGTTCTGCTTTATACGTAATTATAGCCTGGAAGGCAAGCCACTTTCTTACCAAAGAACAGAAACACTTCCATAATAAGTGGTAAGAGGTTATGCCTATAATGTAGTTTATCCACATTGGATGAATATCTGAAGAAGAAGCTAGGAATCACACACTGTTCTGTTTAGGCCCGTTTCAAGATAAGTCTGTAACTACCACGTCTTTGATCTGTAACCGCAAGGGTACAATGTAAACGGTACAGAGACGATAAAAATTCTTGACACTTCATATAAATTTACCAAATTTTCGTAAGAAGAACATGACTAAAGTCTACTACGGTTTTTTGCCCTTTTTTGACGTGGTAGTTTGAAGATGTATGACAGGCCAGATGAAACGATAAATACAAGTTTAGGAATGCGCCAAGGCATAAAACTTTCAATTTATCATCTTTCTTTTACGAGTCTGTCGATGAATGATTCAAGTTTTCTTTTGATGTATCTTAGCATAGTCCGAATGTAGCACAAATAGGTGGCTTACTTTTTGTGTTTCACTTTTTGGAATTTTTTTTGTAACTTGACTGAGTGTCATCGCATGCACTATAGTGTCATCGTTATAAATCAGGCGACTATTAGATTCCCAAACCTGTGTAAAATATAAACTCAAAATGCCAATTGTTTTCAGAAAACGCTAATCAGATATATTTTTCCAGCAAAGGTAATATAGGATTGATCTAATGACTGTTTTTAAAGACATGCACATATGTGGAAAATTGGCATCAAAATTAGGCATGGATTCTTCATCAAACTTTGCTTTGTCTTCATGCTCTGGCTAGTATATTTGTCTTGTATCAATTTATTATCGAACATCCGGTTTCCATCAATATTCTCTGTTCTGGGCAATTTTTTCTTCATATTTGGCAAAAATGGATCATAGAATTGGAATCTTCATGTTGAAATTAGTCTGTGCTGAAAATTTCAAGTTTTTTGGGCCAACAGACAGCGAAGTAACCCATTTTCAAGATTTAGCTTTTCCTATACATTTTAATGGAATTTGCTGCTGTAGTGAAATTTTTTCACTGCAGCAGCAAATTCTGGTCAAATCTAAAGAAATATCTAAATATTCAAAGAAAAGTAACTCGCGACCAAATAGTCCAAACAACATGATTTTTTCAGTATTATCTAATTTAAAGATGAAGATTTAAATTCTGAAGTCCATTTTTGAGAAAGATCCATAGATTGTGAGATACAAAATCAATGATGTCAACCCGCAATAGAGAATAGATCCCAGTCTGCATCCTTTGTGGTGTGTTGGAAAGATCTTTCCTGCATCATCATATATAAGCTTCCACCTGCACCCATACACTATTTTTCCAAGGAATGTAGCCCCTGTCCCCTCCCTCTGCTTCCAGCCAGATTTTCTCTGTCCTCACACCTCAATGCACCAGAATTTCCTGTGAATTTCCTTCCCTACACCAACATCAAGAAATGCAAACTGGTATAGATCTTTTTATATAAAGACATTTTAAAAACCTTTAAGTGAAAGAAAACCAATGCTTGACAAGGAAAGAAAACCAATGCTTGCCAAGGTATCCAAATAATGAGTTCAAGTTTAGTTAGCAATAGTTTATCAATGATAGATGTAATGCCTCTAGTACTGCACCTAGAATTACATCTCATTAGGATGTGTGAAAATACAGTCCAAATGTCTAGCTGGAATATCTTGCTTGGACATGCGAGTGGAATACTCTGTGTTTCAGATTTCTTCAGTACAAGTCAAAAATGTACTGGTTTATATGTCAGACCCCATTTTGTCTATGCTTCAATGCAAAAACACCACTATGGTGCCATCAAATCTTGTTCAGTTTTATCTTGTTCATAATTAAATTTTGCTTTTGAACAAAAGGGAACTGGACTTTACTACCTAGAAAGTGGTTTCGTAGTCACAATTGGCACTGGCAAGCATAATTCTTTCTGTTTTTATAAACACAAATTTGACGCAAGTTTTGACATCTTTTGTAATAACCAAACAATGCAAGGAGGATTTGTAACTTTGCATTTATGGAAAGTTCTCTAAATGTAGTTTAATGCACTAGTACAATAAAACAAGCTCACCAACTGCATCAACTTCATTGGCAACAATGCTTCAAAACTTCTTGAAAAAAGCAATAGAGCGCTCTTAGTACTTTTCTGGTTCACCTAACTTCTAGTCTTTATAGTATATGGAAGTTGGTCACATACAGTGTTCTGCATGTGTCTAACCTTTTGCCATTGTGAGGACAGGCAATACAAATTGATTTTCATCAAGAACTTTAGTGTGCTGCTTTCAAGGAAACCTTCCATGCTATGGATTAAACAGAAACCAAGGAAAGTGATGAAGAAACTGTTCTTGTTCTTCTTTAACTATCATAGTTTTTTGTTTTGTGCTTGTATTGTTTTGCATTCCTTGGACAACTAGGGAGCCAAGGCAACCAAGCTTCTCTATAATATTGAGAAAAACAATGTGGGCTGCATTTTCCTCCTTTTTGGAGGGGGTTGGTGATGCAACTGTAAGATGCTTTAGCTACAAACCACTTAAAGTCTACTCAAGAAATGTCTGTTTACCAAGTTTGCTAGCACATATTTCATACAAGCCTTTTTACTTTTCTAAATACAGTTAGTCATCAAATCAGCTTGGACCTCCCTAAAAATTGTTGTACCTTGCCCAGGAGCACCAACTGTTTTGCAAAAGGTGCCTGCAAGATTTTCATATGCGTAGGATATAAAATTGTTGGAAATAAGAGACATAAAGTAAGGTTAATGGCGCATCATGCACGAAATGTAAAAAATAGGTCCTGTAGGGAAGCTGATTTCTGTTTAGGATTCTATTTGGGATGACTAGTAGTTTGTTTGCTCTGGAAACAATGACAGCAATATGACATTTGGTTCATTTCTTTTCCAATAGTCACCTTTATCGTTCAAAGAACAGACAATTTTCAAAGAACTACTTAAGCAGAAAATTACTGTAGAATGATGGTATTGTTATCAACAAAAATAGCATTATAGAGTTAGAGCAAACTTTAGCTATGACAAAAAGGGAAATCTTGCCATTATTTTTTCATTTGTTTCAAAACGTTTGAAGCGATTGAGTCTTTAATTTTATTTGAGCAATGATCAAACTGGCAGTCATTTTTTTTTATATTTTACTATAATTAATGATACTTTAAGCTTTTTTAATATTTGAACCATAAACAGCAATCAGAATTTCCATCTCTTGCACACTCGACCAAGATTGGAAGTTTGTCTCGAATTTTTGTACATGTTAGCTTTCATTCAATGACCGATTGAACTGATAACTTGCCCCAGCAACAAAAACAGAATATTGTACTGGTTGTCAGGAAAATCTATCATTCTTGCTTTGCTAGATAAATCACTTTCACAAAGCGGTAAAGCTTACTTTTGCAGACTTCTAAAAAATCTCTGAATTTGAACCAAGTTCATTGCCAAATACATTTGACATAATGAACACAATTTGTTTGGAGTTTATGACAAATGACTATCCTTTCAGGACTGCAACTGCAAAATGGGAAGCATTGCTTTCCTTTACTTTGAGTGCAACATGGGATGCGTTACTTTCCTTTACTTTGAGTGCACATGACTGTAAATAGACTAAAGGCCTTATGTCTTTATTGTAGAAATTTTGTGATAAATCATCTCTAGCCCTTTTCACAAATTTTATCAAAAACTGCATGTGCTTCTGGGCTTCATGATCTTTGTTGTGATGGCCTTATTCATCTTTTTCAATTATCTCAATCATTTTATTCAAAGGAAGAAAAACATTTAATAATATTATCATGGTGAAACTTGTAGCTGGATTGCTTTTCTATATTTTCAACAATTGGAAACTTTGAAAAAGACCATTTTTTCAGTTGTGCTTGCAAACGTGGTCACCATGGTTTGCCTGCAAGCGCTCCTCTCATGCTCAGACACTTTAGTGAGTCCTGGCTTCCCAGCCATTTCACTCTTATTGCATTTAATTCAAGAAATGCAGCCTTCAAAATGGCTGTTTTCAACAAAAATGATGCCACATTGCTCCATTCATTCAGTTTTCATTTTTATTACTTATCACTGGCTAATAATTTATTGTTACCAATGGCATGTTGTGATGGGAGATTGAACAAGCTAAAGGGCTTTTTAACAATTTTTACTTTTAGGTGGGGCTTATTTTAAGGGAGACTACTTCAAAATTTACCATTTTTTCCGCACACTTATTCTAACAACACAATCATAAATGTTATTCCTAAGTAAGACAGTTAGAATCTTCTTCTGCAGCAGTATTTATATAGCTCATATTGTGTGAATGAAGCTTTTCTATTCCAACAAGGTTTCAGCAAGGTAGGGGCTTGGAGGCTTCAGCCCCCATTTGGAAAGTTTTCAGATTTACCCCAGCCCCAAGGAAATTTTTTGTAGAACATATTGGGAAACCCTGAACAGCAACTAAATTGTTTTACAACTCAAGACTCTCTATTAACAGGACTGTGCATCAATTCATTATTAGCAATTTGCAAACTGTATATTAAACCATTTTTCATAGCAACATTTTCATCTAAATTTCTATATGCTTAATTATATTTCTAATTTAGGTCTAAGTTACTTTAGGTGTCAGTGTGACTTCAAGCTTTATGCAGACTTCAAGCTTTATACAGACTTTAAGCAGAGTCCAGTGCACTTTTCAAAACAAAGCAAAGAAATTTGAACAAACCCTTGTTTCGAAGACTTTTATATTAAAGAGGCACTGACACAAATTTTTGCATGCGAAGATTTCAACGATGATTTATGCTCACAAAGATGGGGGCTCATAGTACTCGAAAATATCTTTCGTTTTTCTGTACTCGCTGTAGAAGTAAAGTTTCGAAACTTTGAAAATGGGGATATACATTTTTGATATCTCATTTCTGGTCTGCTGCGCGGAAACAAAGGGTTTGACGTGATTTGGCAGTTCGGTCGGGGCTTCTTGCCCCAGCTGGTTCAATCGGCCATTGTTTCCTTTCTTTCGCAAAGGTATGAAAGCCCAATGAACCGTTGTAGTGGAGGTGGAAGTAAAAGAAACGTTGTTTGTTTCGTTTGACACAAAAATTTTGTTCCACAAAGTACATAATCTCTACATAGGCCGACCTTCATGCATTTGGAGATTACTGAATTCTATCAACTTTAGCAGCCATCATTGCAACTTAACTTTTGTCAAAATATGTTTTTTATTGACAACCATCTTTTGCTCAATTAAAAGTTTGCCCTTATTCGCGGCTGGCGGTTTGAGGCCAGCTACAGCTCACGCTCCCCTCCATGCTCACCTCACAAGCTTAGGGTAACTGCGGATCACTCTCTTAAACTAAAACTGGAAGGAAAAATTGCTCCTTTCAAAGTTCAATTCATTACCTGGCTCTGTACCCTGAAAAGAGCTGGTAACAAAATTGTCGACATCAGAGGATAAAGGAGACTTCAGCAACAATTGCTTTTAATAATACAGCATTGGTTTTTAATTTTTCTACATTTATTCTTGTACATATACAAAGTTTATTCTCGTGATGGCCTGTTTGAGCAAATGAGACAAAGGCTCCACAGCAGACCTGCAAAAGTACAAGTGACAAGGTCTGCTTATTCTATTTAAATTAAAAAGTCTGAATTTCTCAACCCAGCAACTTAGAACTTGTGCACATTTTGCTTAGCAGGGCTTCAGATCTCCCTTTTTGCAAATAATAGAGCTTTTTGCAGAGCCTGTAATGTGCGTGTACTCCTCCCCCCCCCCCTCCCTCCCCCACTTTCAAAAATGTATCAGAGTCCCTGCATATTTTAAGAATGTGGGCGAATTCGCCACTTGTCTCTCTCTTTTTTGCTTGAAGTATCTTGTAAAAGTATCTTTAATGGAGCAACTGTATTTTGCAGCAAGTTTCCTTTGTAATTAGTAAGTTTATCTTGCATATCTATTGTACTGTTTTTAGATTAACTTGCCTATCCCAGATTTCTGTAATTACTCACTGCTATTTTCATTTTTTCTTCTTTTTTGCAGAATGATCATGTCGGAGTTCAAGATGACTTTTGGTCCCGAGTGGTAAAATGACTTTTTTATAGCTGCTTAATAACCAAAAGTCGATTCTATGGATTTTGGCTGTTATTTTTGCTAATCAAAAAGTAAAATATAGCAGCAAGTTTTACAATTGGCTTGGAAAAAAGCAAACATTTTACAGCTTACTGAAAGCTTGTTCGTCTGAAACAACTATACCGGTCATGTGCTCGACTTTTTTCATTGGCCTATTTCGATTCACAACTGGGTAAAAATTTTCCATCTTATTCTTTCGGACCCTTATTCTGACGTTTATACTTCGATTGTCTTTCTGTAATATGTTTGCTTTTTTCAAAGCCTCTTTCAAATTTTGAACCGCCAAAAATTGTTCAGATTTAAACATTGTTAGTTTTATAGGCTTTTTGAGTTGTTCCCAGTTTTTTGTGCAAATTTGAAACTGGTTATTCTTTTTTATAGGCTCAGGGCTTTGGCTGGTGGGGACACAAATACTGAAACGCAGAGCAAGTCAGTTGCTGTGAAGCGATTCAAATTGGCTGATTTTCGGTATGGGCGGGAGGAAATGCTTGCTTTATTTTCCGAAGCTGTCAAAATGCCTAAATCATTGCAAGATTTCGGTGACGTCATTGTGCAAGAAACACAATGTCAGCCTCTCTCATTTATTCCAATGACCGAGGAAGAAGAGGTAGATCTCTTGAAAACCTTTTTGTTTATCAAGCTCTGTTTTTGATAGCTTGCCAAAAAAATTAAATTCCAATATTGTTGATTTTGGTTTAAAATCTTTTAATAGTTTTTTTAGAATTGGAAGTTATATAGAGTGATGTTCTGGTAGCAATTTTATAACGCTTAGTGCTTTCTTCCAACTAACTACTTAGAATTTATGCTAAATGGTATTTTCATACTGCAGAGATGTCAAGTCGCTGGCGTGAACAGTCAGGTAGTGCTGCGAATGACTGGTAGAGGCGCTCCAATAAGAGGCAGAGGTGCAATAAGAGGTAGCAGAGGTAATTTGCTTAGTTATACTGTGAATTTTATTTATCTTTCACAACTTTCTCTTTTCCTTCCTTCCGTGGTCAAATAAGCTTCTTTTTAGAACTGGTCAAGGGACATATCTTTCGTGATAGAATCTCGTTTTTGTAATAGTTCGTGCATGGTACGTGAAGTAACAAACTCATGTTGTTCAGCAATATATTTACAATCTATCCAATACATCAAACAAATATATGCTAATCAAAGATACCAACTTGAAGATTGATAAATAATATGCGCTCAAATACAATTCGTAACGGAAATTCTATTGTCATTAATTCTTCAAACACCAAAATTTATTGCCTGGACATTCCTTCAAAGAGAGAGAAACTGTACAGTTGAAAATCGAGGACCTTTGTTTTGATTTACAAAGAAACAAAATATTTCAATTCCTTTGGCCAAGAATTAAGGAAAAATCACGCTGTTGTGGAGAGCGTTAAGACGATCGGCATGTTTTCTCTAACATAGGCCCGGCATTAATTTTATTTTGGGCAACATACAATGTTTCTGACTACTGAATGAGTTTGTATGGAACTGTTCCTTACCTTTTAGTACCTATCTTCATTAGAAAATATATTGCTTTTTTTTATTTGTTCGTATTAGGAAAGCAGTTCTTTGTAAAGCTTAAGAACTCTTTCTTTATGCTTGATAATTTCTATCTTCCACCATACTAGGCAGAGGGCGAGGTGAGGGTCAGCCTGGAACATACAGGACATTATCAAATGACGAAAGTGGGTACAGCAATCAAAGAGACCAGTACACAAGAAGGCCTTGGACAGAAGGGTATGTGCTGATGGTGCATAGCTGATCGTTGTTTTCAATCATTTTTGTGCTGTAGATATACCTAGTTCCCTCTTTAAAAGCTGATAGATGTAGATTTTAATTGACAAAAACGGTCTAACCAAAAATCCCCATTCCAGTCATATCGTTACATTTTTGCAATTTTACTTGACAGTTTCTTTAATGCCACAAGGAGGTGTAGATGTAAGTGAAAAACTACATCGAGAGAAAAGAAATGACTTGAGGAAAAGTAGAATTTCTATCAATTTCAAGTGTTTTAGTGAAAATCAGAAGAAGATGAGTATTCCAACAAATGATTACAGATATGGCAATAGTTAAGCCCATATGACGCTAGCACCGATCCAAGAGTTTTTCACCTGAACCACTTCGATTGCTCTGAATCTTGTTCTGCTAAATGTTTTGTAACTTCGTCTGCTCTCTGTCTTCGAATTATCTGTTTTTCGGTTGCCTTACGGGTTTTCTTTTTTGGTGTTTCAGCGCAAGGGGTGGGAGCACAGAGCGAATCTCAGGAAGAGGAGAACCCCCTGGAGGTAAAAGCATTCGTTCCTGTTGTTTTGTCTTGTGCTTTTAATCTAGCAGTCCATTTATCACACTGTCCCTCCAATTATGTATTGTCTTGCGATCGGGCAGTCGCATGAATTCTTTTTAGATATGCCCTTTAGCAAGAAGCACCTTTGTTTCTTTCATGATCATCAAAAGGAAGAACATGAAGACAAAAGCAATTTGGCTTATGTAGGTGCCTTCCTTTCGTAATTTCGAATGTTTCATTTTCCTGCTTGATTGAATTTCCATTTTTTAAAACATCAAAATCAAACGTTTAGAATCTAGCGACACCTACACAGAATGTATAGTGTTTTGTTTTCATGGCACCAAGAAATAAAAAAAAATAAGCAACTTCAAGAACTAGGCGTAAAGATTTTTATTTTATTTATTTATTCTGCATTTCTACTTTTTTTACTTATGTTATAGCAAACTTTTATATCTGATTGTAAATATTGTCACCTGTTAGGAGGTTAATATTAAAGCTAACTTCCTATTCCAGATTAATTTAGGTTTTCATGAATAAAGAATATTATCATTCACCAAAATAGAAAATGATTTTGAAGCGGTAATAAAATTGCCTAAATCTTTATAAATGTAGCTTATACTTTTATTTACATAAAACTGGTGACACATCATTACGGTTTTTGAAACCAGTCCCTTTCTTCTTTTATCTTTCCGATTGTTGCAGGAAATTTATGCTCGATTTTCGTCCGGTCGCTTGAAAAATTTCAATATTTGTATACGTATTCAAGTTGTGTTGTTTCTGTAGACTTGTGCTATAAAAAATCGATAGCTCACTTTCATGATGGTTTTCTTTGTAGTGCGCGGTGGACTTGAGCCTCGACCCCGATTACCGAGCGACCGAGGAGGAGCAACAACTGAGAGAGAACCTTGGCGAAGTATCAGTCAAGAAGAGGACGATGGTGGTGGCTGGCGAATTTCAGGGCAACGATCATGGCGAAAGGGCTCCGCAGGTATGTACCAATGTTCTTCTACAAATTTTCTTGGTTTCTGTCCTTGATTATATTTGTTTTGTTCCAAGTACTTGTTTGCCAGAGTTTCGACCACTTTTCTGCATTCGCTATCTTTGTTATAGCACACCCTTCGAACTACTGATTTCTGTAATTTTTGCGCCACGTGAAAACTGTTTGTCTCCCTGGCACGGAACCCTGGCTAAAAACAGATTAACTTCAAGTCAGGGGAAATATTCAAGTCAGGGGAAAGTTCTAAATATTCGGCAATCCTATCAGATTCCACAATATTGAATACTATTAATAAACGCTATTTCAATGAATGGTTAAAGGCCGATGCTTTTTTTGCTTTTTTGCTTTGCAATGTAATGATGTTATTCTCTGTAAATGACATCATCTAAGGAACGTTACTCAACTCCTCAGGGTCAGGATTAATGCCTTTTTGATATCATGAAGCTAGATCAGATAGCCCAGAAATATTTCTTATCTGGATTTTACTGTTGGTCACCTGTTCGTCACTAACATTATCTTGGTCACTAGCATTCTCTGCTGGAAACTCAGTTGCTTTCACTTACCCAACCTGTACAACAGATGAAAGATAGTCAAGTCACCATTAAAGTAGAGTACAGACCTGACCTGAGAACTATTTCCTGTGAAATTCCCCCTTTCATTTTTAACTGCTCCTTATGCCGCTCTGAACATTCCCCGATCTTAAGGATGACAGTATCGGCCAAAGATATATTTTATATTTAAGATATATTTTATATTTAAGATATATTTTTGCTGGTATAATGTTGCAGAATATTTTCTTCAATCGTAACATCCCATGAAGTGCAGTATTTTTAGGTTTTCAGAAATCATAGGATCTCGATCATTTTTATTCATAAACATAAAAATAACTCATTTTGAATCGATTTTTTGTGAAACAATTTTTGAATTCGTCTTTCCATATTTATTGTTTTGTCTTGTGTAGTTCATCCTCCTGCATTAATACGGGCTTTTCAATGCAAGCCGTTTTAAAATAATACATGTTTGCAGATAAATTATTTATCTAGAAAATTTATTATTGCTAGATGCTTCGCGAAACTGGCGGTCGGATAAAAGCAAGGATGAGGACAATGAGAATTCGCAGAGACGCTCCTGGAACAGGGCCAGTAGCACGAGTGGACTGCCAGAGTGGTGTGACGATGAT
Source organism: Rhopilema esculentum (assembly GCF_057945365.1). Lineage (NCBI taxonomy): Eukaryota > Metazoa > Cnidaria > Scyphozoa > Rhizostomeae > Rhizostomatidae > Rhopilema > Rhopilema esculentum. Next base: position 665,327 of record NW_028300847.1, read on the forward strand.
GTGGAACAAGACGTTGGTACCTTTGACTCATCAGGACAGTTCAAGTCTTTGCGAGTACGTCTTTTGGGTTTTTTTAGCCCTAGAGAATTCGTAGCGTTGTTATTTCAACGTCTATCACTGCCAAGTGACACAGCCTGCCTAATGAAATAAAAGCTTCAGACATGCGGTTTTCCTTTTTATGAAAAAACTTAAAATCCAAAAGATATGAAGAAACACTTCATGAGCATTCTGTAGAGAAAATTTCCTATCAACTGTCTTTTCAAACTGATTGTTTTTAACTTGATTGTCTAAAAGCTGTTACATTGTTTTGACAAAAACTCTACGTTTGATATGTACCCCTCTGATCCTGCTAGCCTACAAACAACATTCTGCCAAATGTGCTCAAGATTTTCCAGAAGTCCAAAGATTTTTCATACACCTTTTGAATCTTAAGCCTTGTGGTATAAGAGAAAAAAGGTGATTTGTTTAGGCTGTAGCCACTACAGTTTTGCAATCATTTCAAGACATAGAAGCAAATCCGCAAAGGATGTAAGGGTTACCTCGGAGTCATTTGCAAAAAAACTCATTTATGCAAACTTATTTTGTGAAGATGGTACCAAAGCCTTTTGTAATTGGGTTCCCGTGTGATGGAATTCTTAAACAATGCTGCAAACAACTAAACAAAATCAATGGACATTTCTTTCAATAATGAGCTTAAATGCGTTAACTGACTGCGTGTTATCTACCGATTCAGAGCGCCGATGACCCTGCTTCAAAGACAGGCAAGGATGATACTACAGAGGTATGTAGCAACCCTCTGTTGTTTTTTATCAATGAATCGTCAAATAAATCATAACAATGTCATTTATAAAAGGGACACTTGAATACTTAATAATTGTAATGCGCTTAACTTGTATGAGCTATTCTGAAATTTGGAGATTCCTCTACAACCTTGAAAGTAAAAACAAAATGTTAATAAGTATAATGCATATTTGAGAAAAAGTTTTTCAGTTTATTAGAACAAAGTATCAATGTGCTTGAGAATTAATTATCCTTTAAGTTGTTACATCACCAACCACTGCAGAGCTGCACTGATGTTTCCCATCAGACAACTACATGAACTGTGAGAGGTACAACAGCTTGCTCTAAAACAAAAATCTTATCTTTGTTACGACACGTCTCGAAAATTCCTTCCAAACTCTCATCAGCTGTTTTCCAAAGCTGGTACTGTTATGTCAGTGATGTATCTCTGTAGTTAGGGTATATACTGGTGCCAATCCTATGATCTCAAAGATTTGATCAGCAAGGCTAGATTACAAATCTGGATCCATTACAAATATGATGACCAATTTTCAATTTAGAGGATTGGCACCAGTAATTCTTGTTTTGCTCTACTGTTTAACTAGTGCTTTTCGTGTTATGCAATGTATTATTTTGGGACGATACAGTGAGCGTTTTGTCAAATGTGAAAATTCTTCACATTCACAGAAGTCTTCCACATCGTGTAGAGAATCATAATTGGTTGTAATTAAATATTAAAGTTTATTGATGATAAGGAACTGCTTCTCTCAAGTGGTGCATCACCATAACAGGAATTTTGTTTTAGCCGGTATTTGAGGATTATGATGCTGGTTCAAATAAGGTAGAAGCAACGGGGAAGAGGAAAAATGATTTTGGAGGCACAATTAATTACATGGATAGTGGTGTTAAATCAGAAAAGGAGGGTGCCACCGCGAATAAGGCCAGCCGAGAATCGTCATCTGAGCTTGAAAGTCAAGCATCTTACAACCTCAACACATCCTCTTCCGTTTCGCTGGAGACAGAACAACGCACAGAAAAGCGTTTAAAGGAGCTCTTGTCTTCAAATCCCGTCAAATCGCCAACTAAGAGCATCACCCCTGGTCATATTTCAGTATCCGAATTAGAAAAAGAATTTTCATCTGTAAATACAAAAGAGAGCAACTCAAGAATTAACGAAAACGCTCGAAAGGTAGACGATTTGACCATTGATGACGTAAGGTCAGTGCAACACGACATGAGAAAAATCTTGGCAGAAAGCCATTCAAAGGCCTTTCCACGAGCTAACGACCACGATGAAAATGTCCCCAACATTGAAGATGATATAAAAAATCTGATTGACAAATTGGATGACGAGGTATTTCAGTTAAATTCTACTATTGATTCTTTAGTTTTTCCAAAGACCAGTCCTGAATGTTATTCTAATCATCATTTCTCACCAATATTTCCAAATTTCTTTCTTCAATCCTAAGATTGATAATATAAACCCTACGAATCAAATGACGCCCCAACAACCAGACACAAATGACTGCAATGTGTTGGATCCAAGTATAATTTTTGCAAAGAAGGCTGAACCGGGCGGACTCATCAAAGGAATGCAAGCCTGGATTTACCGAGATCCACAAGGAGAAATCCAAGGTAAGCAGAATAGTTAGTTCTCGTTACACAACTATCCTTTGTCAAGTCGCGTTTCATCCTTACATATAATGCTTGATTTTTTTCAATGTTCTTCTTTTACAAGGTCCATTTTCATGTGAAGAGATGCTGGAGTGGTTCAAAGCCGGGTACTTTACCATGGAACTTCTTGTTAGACGTGTTTGCGACGAAATTTTTCTGCCGCTAGGTAAACAGATCACTAGACCCTTAGTTCAATCGATTTACTTTGTTCTAAAGCTGTTGGCTGATACATGCAGTTCAATGAGGTTTAATATTATGTGATGGTGATATTGGAAGATCATTTGCCAAATGAAACAACGCAACTTTGCAGATCTAGCAATTTTTGTGATGCATAACTTTTGAAGATATATTTCTAAACGTTTTTATTAAGCAACTCTCTTTATCATCTTTATAATCTTATGTTATTACTATCGCACCTTAACCAACTTCTTTCTCGAAACCTGATGCTATTTACAGCTAATTAAGTTGGTATAACGTTGTTTGGTGTGTGACGACACATCATGGCTCATGAACATCGCCCAACAAATGTATGATCATGTTTGCATAATCTTGCTTGATGAAGCTTGATGGTATATGCAAATTCATGGCAATGTTTTTGTAAGGGTGTTTGGTTGTGTAGATAGGCCTTACATTTAGCAGTTTTTAAATTGCTGGTATGTCAGCTTCTTCTGTCAGAAATTTACTTCTGCTATTTCTTCGCTCATTTCAGGCGACATTATCAAACTATGGAACAGAGTGCCGTTCCAGCCTGGACCCGAGCCGCCCTCTATCACTGTACGTCTTCTATAAACTTTTTATCACATCAGTTTAAACTTAATTATCGCTGCTTGCTTTACTCAGTTTTTTATTTCAAAATAAAATTTATGAAACAACAAAATCGACATAATTTTATACTGAACAGCTGGATTTTGAACTTATACTTGCTCCAATCTTCTACTGATAGAAATTGCCTGGTTTTTGGCAAAAACATTTGATTTAGACTTATTTGTCGAGAGGGTTTACCACCAAACTACTGTAAATGTTGCTTTAATCCAGCAAGCAGGGAAAGTATGATAGCTCCTAGGACCTTTTTCATTTTATTAGTCACAAGTTTATGCTGCTCAGCTTGCTAGAAGGCAGCAGGGAGACCATCTCACTAGAAGACAGCAGGGAGACCATCTTGCTAGAAGGCAGCAGGAAGAGTATCAGCGAATCACATCACAGCAAAGGAAAGTGCAACAACAGCGGCAGCAAATTGAGCAACACGAACTGAGGATTCTGCAACAAATGAAGGTAGACCCTACAATTTATATTTTGTTTTCATGTTTCTTGTATAATTATGGCGAAGACTTCTTTACAAGAAATGAAGAGAGGTTTATTGTTATTGCATGCATTAAAACAACATAATTAAAGTAGCCTCTTGCTTAAAATCTCTTGACTAAAATAACTTGCTCGTCTCCTAATGTATCAAAATGTACTATATTTATTAAGTAAACCGCAGTATCGAAGTATACGAGGGTGCCACGATTTTCCAAAGTTTTGTCTTATGATAGATCGCCTGGTAAGCGATGATCACCTGATAGATAATGTATGTGGATTTTCTTTTAAGGAACAACAGCAGTTTAATGAAATGCAGCAAAGGCCTCATAATCTGAACTTTCCAGAAGATGTCTCAATCTGGGGAGAAAGTCCCACCCCATCTCCAAGTAAGAAATTCTTACCTTTACCACCGTCTGGTATTATTTTGTTGTAATTCACAAAAGTACCAAATTTATTCCTGACTATGCAGTAGACATACAAGTCAGCTCATTCCCCTTTATATGTCTTTCGTGTTGTGATTCTTTGAGGAATGCCATACATTGGCAGTTTCTAAATTTGAAACGGTGTCATAAATGATTGCATGTAATTCTTTTAAGGCAAGCTATCCAGGAAAGAAAACATCCAACTGGGCTTTTTTAACTCGGACTAAATGACGATACATTTTTGTAAAAAAAATTCTTGAATCTTTCATGCAGTTAAATATTTGTTTCCAGGCTGTGATTTATTGAAATAATCTTATCTTTCAATTTTTCAATTTAAGATCTCGCATCCACGCCTTGGACGCCAACATCGTCACACCCCGATCCAGTCATGTGGAATAATGCAAAGTAATTAATACAATGTTTTTGCAATGCAATGTTTTTGCAACGTAATGTTTTTGTGTTCTATCCATGTTAAGAGTAATTCCCTACCCTTGTTTCTTTACAATTTCTTGCCACAATTATTTATTATCTGAACAAACTCCATTTTTATCTATGGTTAAATATCCAGTAACTGGAAGTTTTGTTCATTGCCGTGATTTGGATAAAGACGAATCTTTAGGGTGAATGATTTGGCTTCCAAATCCGAAAAGCATAGCTACGTTTTAAGTCTTCATGCAGGGGTTTCTTCGGGGCTTGTTGTTCGATTTTAGTGGCTTTTCGCTGTAAATTGGTGAACACTCTTAAAAAGGTAGTTTTTATGTTGTTTTGAGTCCATTTAGTTGTCTTGCTTTGGCTCTAGTGTTGGTGAAAATTTCAAGTCAGGTTGTGATGTTTCATCTCGAATGTCAATTCACGGAAACATTTAGGCCGCGTCAAAAAAGATTTTCGAAGTTTCTGCTTACCTTTAGATGTAAAGTGCGTCTTTTAAGAAAAGAATAAATAAATCAACAGAAAATCGATCCAGCTTATGGCCCTTTTTTGGAAAAATATTTCTAGATGTAGCTTTATTAATGTTTTCTTCCTAAGAAGAAGCCTTTTGCAAAATTTTGATATTTCATGCCAGTGGCACTTAAGATTATTTACTTCTATGCTATATGTTTGATCACATCTAAGATTTAAAGCATCTAGAATTGCTTCGTCTTTCTGCAGCTTACCGAATGCAAAATTGGAACACCACAGAAGCTCAGAGAAAATTGGAGCCAAATCTGAACCTGTAAGAATGTTTTTGTTTCAACATAATAGAATGATGATTACCATATTGTATTTTTAAGTCGGTTTGGTGTTGCTACAGTAGCTTATCAGTATTCCATGGGCAGCTTTGAAAGTCACCGATCATTTCATTAAGTCATTGCTTTTATACCGAGAGTTTGATTCCGACCAAGTGCATTATTCACACTGGGTAGCACCATTGTGGAATTATTTCCTCTTGTCAGCCTAGTCTACTAAATAATAATATATATGGTTATGGCTCTGACAAAGGCTCACAAAGAAGAAACATGAAAAAAAACTTTCTTGGCTACCGTTAAGATCTCTAAGGATGGACTCGCGATTCACTGAATGTTGGCGTATTTGAATGATGGTTGCTTTTTAGGCTGTAAACTGGAGTTTGATTACGACCACGTACAGTATTTGCTACCTACACCTGAAGATACCTATTTGATAAACTATTACCTTACACTAATAGTAATTACGTTACACAAAATATTTAATTGATTGTATTTCAAATCTGCGTTGTGTTTTAGTTTCATATTTAGGCGTTTACCAACATAAAATGATTTCGCTGCATAACATGAATCGTTATTGGCCTCGTTACTCTTAACCATTAATGCATTTTCGGATATAAATATTATGCCTTTTCTCCTTGCTTTTCAAAAAACGGCTTGTTATTATGTAGCATCCACAGAGCACCATCTTGTATGCTCTGAAACACTTCTTTTCATATTCCCAAGCAACATTGCTTCTACATCAATAAGTAAGTCAAGCTGAGACTATTTGCTAAACGAGCTAAGCTCAAAGACAAACTTTAGATAAAATCTTGATAAACTCAAATGATACAGTCAAATGCTACACAAATATAACCTGCTGTTCTACAGGATGTTGCGCAAAGTACAAGTGAAGCTAGGGAGGATGCTGGTATCAAAGCCTGGAAAACGAACGGGACTGCGGGCTCAACCTCTCCTGCAGATTCAGACATAAAACAAGGGGAAGAGTATGACCCTGCAGTTGAGGATAGGACAAAGGTTGGGCAAGGCTCAAAGAAAGTCAAGGAAAAGAAGAAGAAGCAAGACGGAGAAAAAAAGGTCACTTCTTCATGACTTTGTTTTTAGTAAAAAGTTTTTGATTTGTAATTGTTGTGCTTCTTTCCATGCTTTCATTTTTGCGAAAGCACTTTCAATTTGGTTATATTGTTTATTTTAGAAATATAGGTATAATGTATCTTCCATGATCTTCGCCTTAATGATTTTTGAATCTTGAAGTTCAAGATTTGGGATCCAGAAATTATAACGATGAATTGAAACTATGTCACCACACAAAATCTAAGTGCTTTGATGACCTTAAAAGACGTTTTTCTATATAAATTGATTTTCATGATATTTTTTTCTATTTAATAACACTGGTAAATCGCAATATTATAATAACTATTATAAAATTATCTATTTTAACCTTATATTGTCATCACAAGAAAGAGTTTACGTGAAAGCTTAGAAGTATGAAATTCAGGTTTTGGGTTCGAATCTGAAATCAAAATTCAGTACAAAACATTGAAAGTGTTTTCAGAAAGAGGGAAAATCTTATTGTAAACACGAGTATGTACCTTGTTTTTTATTTCAATGTTCCATATATGCTACAATTTAACAGTAGGACCACTGTAGCAAGTTGATAGGTGCTTTCTCCGCAGAAGAAAGAGGACAGAGAAAAGCAGCAAAGGCAAGATGAAGAAGCCCAAAGGACGCAAGAGATTCTCGAAAAGCAACAACAGGAATTTCTGGCAGCACAGAGAAAAAAAGAAGACGAAGAAAGAGAACACCAAATGAATCTTGAAATGCAGCAGAGACAGTTGAAACAGCAACAGCATATGCTGCATCAAATGAAACAGCGGCAACTGCTGGTGCAACAGCAGCAAAAGCAGAATCGTCAAGAAAGGATTCAGCAAGAGCAAAGGAGACAAAACGTATGCCTAAGGCTCAGTTTTCTAATGCGGCATCGAAAACACTTTCTACATTTTTAAGGATGCTTTTGTTTTATTGCTTCCTTCAGTATCTCAAATTATGATTAGAACTTTGCTCTATGAATTTCATTTTGGTATATGTGAATTTTTCAACATTTGCTTAATGTCTTATAGATGAATGAAGCTCATACTTGGAATATTCCCAGTACTTCAAGTGCCCCGTCATTGGCGGAAATACAAAGATTAGAGGAGGAGAGGCAGATGTTGATTCATGAGAAAATGAAGCAAATTCAGGCACACGAGCAACAGTTGCAACAACAACAACAAAGAGCTGCTGCTGGCTGGACGGAAAAGGGGTAAGCTATTTTTTGACATCGGCCTAATTACAGCGCAATATTACGTATCCAGTGGTTTAAAAGCTGTATTTAGTACAATGATTCGCCTGATAATTGCTCCTCTTAGCAGAGTAGGCTATTGTCTCTGACATAAATCAATATAAGGCCATTGTACCTCTAAAAGACTTGATATGACATGCGACATTGCTCTGTAATAGTCATTGCATTGAAATGTAATAGTCATGACAATTTACATGCATATTACATTCCAATGTCAGTCATGGCAATGGAAATTACATTTCACTTTGTACTATCACTCACCACAATTTGCATGGCAAGTTGCATTGTAGTAATGTAAAATAAAATTAAGATTCATGACATTTTCATTGCATTTTAGACAGCCATATCAGTCATAACTTTTTTTATTGCATTTCACATTGCAGTAACAGTCATGAATTTTTACATTTGCTTACGAGTTCTTTCTTTGGGCTCGTCAACCCATTTCGCTCGTTCGTCCATTTTCAGACTATTTTGCAGAAGCACATTTCTATGTATGTTATTATATATTTCGTAAAATGTTCTAATTCTCTTTTATTTTACCTTTGTTGGTGACCGACTTTTTTTTCGTTCACTAGTGGCCCCCCTGTGATGTCACTGCGCCAAATCCAGGAAGAAGAATCCCGAAAGTTGTTGGCAATGTCGAGAAACCAACACCATCAACCGTTGAATACACAGCAACCAAGGGTACGCTATTGTGACATTTTAAATGCTACATAAAAGTACTATAATTCTTTTTATAGTATTGTGGTCTTTTCCCATAAAATTTTGTCAAAATCTGTTGTTTTGTGTATTCATTAGACCAGTTATTTATCATGATGAGCTTCCCTTGACTCTTATGCTGATAAAACATATATTCGAATTACCACACTAGCCAAAGTTTTATTTTTAGTTATTCCTTGTATTAACAAGGTCTTCTATATTCAGTCATTTACTTCTTTAGTCAGTAGAGACCTGTTTGTTTCATTGATACTGAAGACTTACCAGCGGCCCTCCTAGCCTAGCTCCTTGTGTTTGGCATCTGTTTTTGGCACCTAGATATTCGTGGCGTTAATTTTCGTATCTTTTGTTTGGGTCAATCATGTGTGTAAAAATGATTTGTAGATTCACGCTACATCTCTTGTTGAAATTCTGCGACTTTCCTTTCTTCTTCAACTAATCTAACTAGTGTTTCTTTGCTGCTGAGCCCTATTCTTCAGAGCAGTGAATGGGTTCATTTTGTAATTTTTTACGGGCAATGCTTTGCAGATGAGCCATGGACTACCAAATGCTTCGGTGTGGACGAAGAGTGCGTCGAGCCCCGCTAACTTTGGTGCGTATGATAATCTGTTTTGGGATGACGTCATGACACGGTCATCATCCATGCAAGAATCTTCGCAATTTTCAAAGGGCAGTTCCAAGCCTAGAGTCGTCAGGTAAGAATTCTTAGCCTTCAATGTATCTTTTTTTTAACTGTACATGGTTCAGCACAGTTCAGGTATGTATAAAAATGTCACTTGCTTTTTAAAGTATCTAGGCCGACGAGATCCCCGATATTATTTAACATCTGACTGCGTATATGGCGAATTGGATAGACAATACAGTTGCCTCTTGCCGGTACAGTTCTTGTTTGAGCCTCACCCCATGTTAAGCTTTGCCTACATATGAATCGTAAATCACACCAGGGCCTATTAAGGTATTTTCAAAAGAGAAATATGATACGTGGCTCTTCAAATTTCAATTCTAATTACTTACACTCACCTACAAAAGCTTATGTTAAATTCAAGAACAATATTACAGCACATATTTTAAGAAAGATTGCACATTTTAACCAGAGGCTCATAGAAGTGGAAAAAGAGTTGCGCTCTGCTGTTAATTTGTCTGTTAAAAATCATTGAAACGATAAAAAAGCTATTAACAAAATTGTCATGTTGAATCAATTTTAAGCTCCAAGTTTTACGTGCAATTCTACTGTTTCTCCATCAAGGTATATTGACATGTTATGAAAAATAAGTTCTATTTTGGTGAAAAATACGCCTATCTTTTGGCTAAAACATGTGTGCGTCTATGAAAAATATGACTAAATTGAGACCATACAGCCCCTGGAAAAATATAAGGTTGTGTTGTAAATTGCAAATTTTGAAGTAAATTGCAAATTTAATTAAGGACATCGAATTAATGCCTTGCTCTTGCTCTGTTTTAAAGTGACTCTGCATTCCCTACCCTGAACGTGACATCAAAACAAAACAAAAAGTCAAAAGATGAGGTGAGCTTTCTTTGTAATTATTTGAAGGGTAATTAGACTAGACTGTTGTTGAAACACTGTCGATGCCAATATTTTGAGACATTTCATGTTTCATCAGATTTTTGTGCAAAATATTATTGTTTATATCATGAAAGGTATTTTGCTCCATCAAACCAGATACAGGGTGGATCGCGAAAGAATAAGAACTTGATGTCTTGTTAAGATGCAACGCAAAATAACGCACGCAATGCAAATCAATTTAGTAAGTGCATAACGATATTTTTGCTGATTTTGCACCTACTTACAATCCTTTTGGACATTTAGGAAGTTGTTCATCGGCTGTTTCAACAAACAAATCCTTGCGATGACTTTGTTCACTGGGTGAATAAAAACATGCCAGGAATCGCCAGATATGTTGATGGTAAGATATTTTATTTATTTTTTTAAACTTGCCTATTCATAAAGTGTTACACAACGCATATTTATTTTATTGAATCCTTTTCGTAAACCTTAATATTTCAATCTCATTATGATAACAGTTGTCAGTAGACTTGTCAGTAGTGTGTCATTATGATAATTTCGACGCGTCTTAAAGGCAATCTGTCACGACGATGATCAACCAGTCTCCCTTTAATTTATCGCATTATGAAAAATATGGCGGAGTGCTGGAATCGTGTTAATTGTTCCAGCTATTGTTCTCGTTAACCAATCCACAACCAGACAGATTGCCTTTAAGGGTGATAAGCAGCGTTTAGGGGACTTCTTCGTTGCCCTGTGTTGATCCGCATGTATGAGTTATCTTCACTTTCCTCTGCAGCAGATAACTAGCACCGCTCTTTTGCTACTCTCCCTTTTCTGTTAATCCATGCTATGCAACAAAGGATGATTTACTTTTCAATATCCACGAGTTGTAGCTGAGAAGACACCCTTTGTCAGAATAGACCCCCATGCCAAATTCAATTGGTCATAACTTCAAATTTGTAGTTAGTACTCTTAAAAACTGTATTTTTGAAATGTTCTCCCTAGTGCCAACATTTGTGAGTTTCTTGCAAGAAATAGAGTCGCCATACGAGGTACGTGTTCTAATTTTACGATAATATCTCAGGGCCCGTTGATCGCATAATTTGATAGATCGAGCACAAATCAAGATTCCGTAATCTGAATCCGACCATACTGTATAATTTAACAGTCAGAAAAGGAATCAAATTTTTATTCACCATTGTTGAGGAAAACTAATGTTCATTTTTGTAACGCCAAAAACTAAAAAAGCTCATTTACAGTTTTCAAAGAAGAGGCCATCCCACCTAAGGGGGATGAATCGTTTCCTCGTGTAAACATTTGCGAATACGATCCCACGTTTGGAAACTAGCCCACTTCCTGTAAGCAGGCTTTTTATACAGTGGACGGTTTGAGTGATATCTTTTTATATGTCATATTAGGCCTGTTGCTAAAGGCATTATTAAATATCATTTTTAAAGAGACATTTAGAATTTCTTATAACTTTCTGTGTGTTCACTTTGACTTGAAGGACACTCTTTCTTCAACGTAAGTTTGTTAACATTTAGTTGATGTTTTTTCGAAGCGAATTTGTATACACCATCTCTCTACATTTTGGATCTGTTTCCATGCCCTATGAAAATGAGTACCTGATGTAAAAATTTTAGTGTTTTCCCCGACCTAAATTAGGCTGCCATGTTGTGGCCAAGCAGCTGCTCTAATAGTATACTCAAAGAGACATTTAAATGCACTAATTGGCATGATGTCACTATGGCGACCTTTAATATCCTTTCATTTCTATTGCGTAAATTCGAAGAGATTTGAAAATTCACCGACCTGCTTGAGATTGTTTTTTACAAGATTTGCTTTCCCTTGGCAACCATTGGTTTATTTTGACTTGTGCGCGCCCATTGAAAATTTCGCGTTGTCAATCGAGAACTCTAGAGCCTTTTCTGTTTTTCAAAACATGTTTAATTTTTGCTTCATTTATTGTAATGAATCTGACAGGCAAATAAGAATACGGCAGACTTACGCCAATATGTCAGCTTCTAAATGATATTGTACTATTTTCTCTCTGATTCATTTTGAGATTGATTAGACGATGATTATGCATTGAAGACAGGTCAACTCTGCAAATCTTCCTTCTGTTGAATGCTGTTGATTCCCGCTTTAACAAGACATTCTTACTGAAAGTATTGTTGTTATTATTTAATCAGGTCAATGAATACATTCGAAGCTATTTCGGAGAGTTTGGTAATGCTGAAAAGTTTGCAAAGGAATTCCTGGAATGGAACAGAAGAAATAGAAAGCAGCGATCACCCGTAAGTCTCTTTTCCTCAGAATTTTTAATTTTCGGTGTTTGTTTTTGCCAAGGATGGAGGAAATGATACCTATTTACATTTTCAATTTTAATCAATTAATTCCGAGTTGTTTTTCACAGCAAAGCACCACTCCGACCACTAACTCAGAAGCTGCCGTGTCAAGTGGATATGATGTGATATCCCCCGAAGGGGATGACCCAAACGGAAGAAGGAAGAAGCACAAGAAACGCATGCAGAAAGTGAGCCCAAACTTGCTTGGCTTCAGCTGTAATGCCAATCCTGATATGGTCAATAGAGGGGAAATACAAAGTGCTATGGACGCATGGAGCACAAAGTAAAAAGCCACGAGCCCAAGACACCTGTCTTCTCGTTAACAAACTCAGTAGTTGCATTTTGATGGTATTGCGGTTTTTCTATTTCCGGAGGTCAACTTCGTTTACACAAAAATCGGCTAAGCCTTCAACCAGTCAGGTCATTGGAAAGATAAATCTGTTTTTTATGATTTTATGAGTGTGTTTTTGTTAAGATGGTAGCTGGCAGGTCAAATTGTATTTCTGCTAAGGTTTGCTTTTAATCTTTGTAGTTGATTATAGTTGTTAAATGCATGCCTCGAATGCATTGAAAATGGGGTTTGCTTCAGATTTAAACGCCTGTACACTTAAGAAAGTAACATAAGAAAGTGCAATTTGTGAGGATGTTACATCAAACTCGTGGCAGACATAAAGCAAGCACTATCGTTAGGGTAAATGAATGTTTTGTTGAAAATGCATTGCTCGCATTTAAGTTTTCGTCGTTTCTGTTATCAGATATTATAAAGCCAAACGAGGTATTGTTTTCCACTATCAAATCGCGGTGGCTCTAGAATGGCCGTTTTAGAGAGAAGAGCAGTTATTATTAGCAGGCCATTGATCATCTATGGCGTTTTCCTAGTGGCCAGTTCATTATAAGCAAGATCTTCACTTGCTAGAGCGTTGCCCTATGGGCGCCAAAGTAACGTATCGACTTGCATTTTAAAGCAGTGCTTTTTGTGTCATCAGGTTTCGTCCTAGAATTCACTCGCAAACAGCTATCTTTGTGTTAGATTTTGCGTTGTATTTCTACAGCTACAATTTGAAATATTTCTACAGTTAGTTTCAACTGCGCGCCTTAAATACTAATTCATGTACCTTATTGCCGCAATGAAAGCCAGTTTTGCATTAAAAGTTTTTAAACTTCCCTACTCGCGTAAATTTTGTATAAATTCTGTGTCAATGAGATCAGGTGTCAAGACTGTGGCCATTTTTCCTTATTCATTCTGCTTCAAAATCAATTGATGTTTTTCGTAGTATTTTTGGGATACTTGTTTTTAAATCATACCTGTTTTTAAGGTGTAGTGATAATCAATTTGTATAGTGATAAAACAATTTTGTGCAGTGATAAACAGTAAAAGTTCGCAGTGATCGGTTCACTGCACAATAAATGAGGAATTGATTACTTTATAAAGTCGAAGGGGCCTTATAAAATAACGAATTTCATTTTAAGAATGGAATTAATCCGAAGTTACGAAAGTATGCCTAAAAAATAATATAAGGTTTTAAACGATTGTAAGAAAATGACAGCAACTAATATTCTGAAATCCAGTTTAATCTCATCTTTAGGGCGTGGTAATCAAAATTTTCTGCTCTTTCCGTTCGCAAATTGGCCTTTGGTTTTGCCCCAGGACCTCCGAAACTTCCCGCGCGGCCCAGAACATACATGATGCACTATTGCTTTTGTAGTTTGTTTTGAGGCGAGGATTTAGCTAATAATACTGTTTTAATTGGTCTCCCACCCATATACAATATGAAAGAGTCTACCGGGGGTTTCATCTGTAGATCGTTCTTGTATTAGTCTCAGCTTGTGGTGCCATGAGGTTACAATCACTTGCCTTTCCTTCCAAAGCTTTTAAATTTTGTAACGCTTTACACTTTTTTTATTCAAGAACCATAAAATTTAGGTTCAGGCTCGCTGTTCATAATTTTTTGAAAATCTGAGGCTTAATTGTTTTTAAATTAGTCATGAAAATTAATAGGATGTAAGCAGTGCTATCGCTAGCTTTTTCACTCTAGGCAGGTGTTCAGGCCTCGTTTCCCAACAAAGTTTTTTAATATTTACCGAAAAAGAACCCACAAATAGCTAAAAATCCTCCTAGGCAGGGCATTCCTCTCAACCATCGACCGCATTGCCTAACCTTTGTTTTCTCGGCTGATTATGGAACTATATGGTATAACGAATAATTTAAGCCCTTACAACATTTTCGAAAATTCATCTAAGTCACGTTACCGATGACGTCAAAAATGTTCTGTTTCCTAGACTGAAAATCATTGTAACTTCTTAAGTATACGTCTGACTTCAATATAACCACTAGATTCGGGCTCGCCTGAAAGAAAGCTTTCCAATGATATACACAAATCACTTTTTTAACGATGTCAGTAATTTCAATGATGACGTCATCATTTTCAAAATGGCCGTCGACCAGCGAGCTGACTCTAATTTTGCTAGGCACAATTTGGCATTATCGCAATTTGACATCATGCATGATTTTGCTTGACACTTTCTTATAACGGAGAAGAAGCTGTTCTTTCGCCATCCACAGTTTTTCGTTATTATTATTTTAATTTTACTGATTAAACCTAAAATAATTGTTTCCGAAGACCGGATCTGAAGCCGTCGGTACAAAATCGAGCTTTGCACATAGGCCAAGGGCTTATATTATTGGCATTGCCAGGAGGCAGGAGGAAACAATTATTATATGGTTTATTACTTTAAAGCCTTTGTTTAATATCCCTGACAGGGCTAAATAACTTGCCAAAGATATTTAATAAGATGCCTGTTGATTCTTTCTTAGGTTTGTTCTTGACATATTTCATGTTTTTGTTCATGCGGATGAAATGAGGGAGGCAAAGATAAACAAAATTATGTGAACGAATGTTGACTTGTATAGTCAGGTCAAGGTGCTGATGGGTTGCTTGTATAGTCAGGTCAGATTGATGCAAAAAACTGTTGACTCTTGAAAATCGTCAAAAAACTGAAAAGTGTCTGCTTTGTTGAGCATGGTAGCAGCTGTGCAGAAAAGCAACACTAAGCTACTTTTGCAAGCAGTGCGAAATATGATTCTGCTTACATTTACATTGAATCACATCAACTATGCCCGCTACTGTACATACCAACATCTGCTTCTCCATTGCACTTCAATCATTGCAGGGTGAACAAACTACAACATTCCAAGATTGGAACAAATAAGGATTTGGCGTAAATTTCAAAACAAATTCTCTGCAATTCATTGCGATTTACATACAGAGCTAAAGGGATACTATTTAACCAAGAAGCTAAAGGGCCTGCAGGTCCATACAGGGACTTCGGCAAACTTTAATGCGGTTAACACTTGGATTGCTACGTCTCACACTCATAGCAAGTTTAGAGACGCTCTGAAGCAATACTTTTTCGCAAAGTCATCATTAATTCACAAGTACAGCATTCCAGGTGGGACAAAGATCCTTCAGAAGCATAATGATAGCCTTGGGGAACTCTTCGAAGCTATGACACAAATCGGTTTTCTGTTGCCCCTGCAAAGTCGACTTCAACTGGTGAAGTCGCAGCGTCGATCATAGGAGAAGAGAATAAGCATCGCTTCACAAATGATTGCCTAATTAATGGCAGCGTTTAATGCTTCACGCCGATCAAGAAAACAAAGCTGAAGACAGATCTGGAAAAGCTGCAGCAATTACCGTGGTCGAGGAACACAAAGCAGGCCTTTAACTATTCATTTTGGAAGGAAGGAGGAGGCTTCACAAATTATCGCCTAATTAATGGCAGCGTTTAATGCTTCACGCCGATCAAGAAAACAAAGCTGAAGACAGATCTGGAAAAGCTGCAGCAATTACCGTGGTCAAGGAACACAAAACAGGAAGGAGGAGGCAGAAGTCTGCAAGAGGTGTTTACTCATCCCATTACAACCATTCCTCTTTCAATTGCTATCGCTACAGCTGGTTTAACTTTGTGTCAGTCAAACAAAGTAACTTTGCAACGACTCTTGCTCGAAGATTGGCAATGGATCAAAGACATGCCTCCTAAGTCTGCCGTTTGGATAGTAGACGGAGTGGTAGCAGTTCGCTCCATCAAACCAATGCCAACGTACCGAGTGCGGATGCACAGCCTTATCAAATTTGTTGCTCCTGAAGCTGGGTATAAGTTGGTGAACCTGGGCAAGAGGTCATTTAGAAGTGTATTACCAAAACATGTTGCAAGGATATAAATGCCACGAGCTCCTGTATCGAAATTAGAAGCAAATTGATTTTATAAGAATGATTTTTGAAGGAAGACACATTGGGCTTTTGCTTTTCTCGATGTTAAACGCAAATGGTTCCCATTTCGGAAGAGATCTTTGCCTCAATCTACAGGCTTTAAATGCTTTATCTGGGTGTAATTCTAAATCCTATTTCCGCAACGTAGGAAAGGTAAGGTTGCTGAAGACAGTCATCAAGAGCCCGCGATACCTTGAACTGCTTGACAGCCTTGGAGAAGAAAAAGTGGTTAGTGATAGCGATATAGAAGATTTTCAGAAGTTTGTTCAAATGGTAATGTATTCTGGTAAGGTCAAGAGAAGCTATGTGGAAACAAGACTAAAAATGTACAACAAAATGAAACTAACATTAAACTACTTCCTGATTCACATTCCTAGAAGATAGCCATTCTGAGAGCGCGCAGGGAAACCTACTGCCGGTTGCGTTGCATAGAGCCATCCGTCAATATTTTCTTTCGAAAGATGTGGCTGGAAATGTTCTTCTGAAGAGTCTTCCTTGAAATCTTTTTGCTTCACGTGTCCCCTGCTGCCTCCTTCTTTGAAGTCAAGACGGAAAAACAAGAACAGACTTTCAGAAAGCGTTGGGGCAGATGTCGAAAGTGGCAGTGAAAATCTCCCTGCTACAAAGAAATGCAAAAGATGTACAGGGGTACCGAAATAGGCCCGTAGTGTCGACGAAATCAGTGCTAGTAACGAATACAAGGAAACAACAGACCAGGCAGACTCTGACCTAAGTAGCACTGAACTTTCTGATGAACTGGAGAGCGAATGGGAAGTTTATGGCATCAGTTCTTTAGGTTCTGGCGGTAAATGGATTTGAGGCGAATATATATGTACCTTGAAACGTTAAATTAAGTGATTCAGAATAACTACCTGACAAAACATTGCCACAAAACGATCCAGAAATGCGTTTGATTAGATCAGAGCTTTTGTCTTAAAATGTACTGTTCGACGGCCATTTTGAAAGTGATGACGTCATCATTGAAAATTGCTGACATCGTTAAAATAGTGATGTACATATATCATTGGAAAGCTTTCCTTCAAGCGAGTCCGAATCTAGCGTTTATATCGAAGTCAGACAGACGTATACTCAAGAAGTTACAATGATTTTGGGTAAAGGAAACATAGTTTTTTTGACGTCATCGGTAACGTGACTTTGATGAATTTTTGAAAATGTTGTAAGGGCTTAAATTATTCGTTATACCATATAATTCTATAATCAGCCGAGAAAACAAAGGTTAGTCAATGCGGTCGATGGTTGAGAGGAATGCCCTGCCTATCCTTTTTAGATAGAATGTTCAAAGTTGCATTTTACAGTAGTTCAGCCTTAGCTTGTTCTTTACTTGTTCTTAACTTTTGACCATTTTTTAGGTTCATGTTCTTACAAAATTGCTCATGTAAAAAAGAGTTTATTCTTTGCTTCTGGTACTCGTATAACCTGTTTTCATTCAAAATTAAAATCAACAAACCTGTCCAACAACAACCTCAACTAAAAATGCCCTGCGTGGGCGCAAACTCTCCCTGAAAGCTGAAACCACAACACTGCAAGACTGACGGCGAAGAGTTTAGAGGAAGGCGAAGGCCAGGCAGAGCGAACAACTGATTTTTCTAGCACTGTTTCGACTTGACGTTGTTTGATCGGCAGAATACCACTTTTATAATTATGACATTGCCGTTTTTGCTGATTTCAGGATCTGTTTTATATGCATCTTCGCCGCTGTTTTTTGAAGGTTAACCGAACTTTGATTGGCAATGATTGGACATTTTTCCATGAGATGAGGGATTTGTGTCAAAACATCTGTTCCATAAAACTTTTAGTTCTGCAAAAGGAGACAACACGGACTATTTGAGCACCTACCTTTGTTTAAGGTAACTGATATTTTTCGATGGATGAAAGTGGGACAATTGACACAGAGGATGACATCCATTTCCTTGGAAGCCCCAGGATATCTCTTGTCTCTCCGAGAACGCATAGTTTCAAAGGTTACTCTAATAGATTAGCTTATTTGAAAATAATATTTCAAAAATTATGGAATCTCTATATTGCAGCAAACACAAAACCCCTGACAGCACTGTTGCTGCTGCTGGCTGTTATAGGTGTAAACATTGCCTTGTTTTTCGTCGCTGTGTTGACACATCCAGTACAAGTGGATTATTCTTTGAGAGCTTTTGAGGTGACTGGACATCCAGCGTCGAAGAGATTGGACAGCCTGATTGCTGCACGAGAAGATCTGACTAGAGCAGCGAAGGAAGACAGGGCCAAACATAGCAGAAGAATCAAGAGATCGGAAAGCAATCCTGAGGTTGTTATTCATAGTCAGTACAAACAGAAATGGAGGCTGGATCTAGTATATCTGGCAAAAGATGACAACATTTTTACGGATGAAAAATTGAAATATATACATACAATAGAGAAGAAGCTTATGCAACACTCAAAGTTTCAAGACTTTTGCTGGAAAGGCAAAGATGTTTTCAAGGACAAAGCACTTTTGCAAAATTTAAAAGGATGCATGCCTCCCAATTCCTTGATTGATTACTTTTTTCGTACAGATTTTTTTGATGGGCAAGGGAAAAGTCTATCTAATGTACAAGAAACACTTGATTATTTACTTACTAAGCTCACCACTTTCTGGTATGTTGACGAAGGATTTGGTGCAGATAATCGTAAAAGCAAATTTCTCAGGTCCCAGATAAATTTTGGAATCCCTCTCAAGGGATACGAGGACAATGATCACAGCTTGGAAGAGCAACATGAAATTTTCAGGAAGTTCCTTGTCAAGTTTGTAGAGCAACTGGAATCATCCTCATCAGAGTACGTATAATTTGACGATTGATATCAACATGCCTTTAGAATTGTCTATCGACGAGTGCCAATGAAAAATATGCACATCAGATTCTTTATGCTGTCAATTTGTTTCTTTGTTCTAGTGCACTTTAAAGCTGTGCAGCAAAGATAAATAACTTTTTTTGAAAGCTACAACATTCTGTTTCATTTGGTCGAAATCAGTTTCTTGGAACTTCTAGAAATTCAAGTTTAAGAATTTTTGTTACCCCTTTCATCATTTTGTTTCAAATCTTTTTAACCTTTTTGAACATCTATGAAACTGGTGTCAGTTTCATAAAACTGTTTTGCTCCTGCTTTTTTATAGCTCTGTTTCATAGGGTTGTCATGTGTAACGTATTCAGCAAAAGCAGGTAATGTACTTCATAATGTATGAGCTATAAGCTGTTATACCATTTAACTGATAATCCAATCTTCAAAAACTTATGCTATGAATTCAATTCTACCAGCAAATTTAAGTTGGTATGGCTGCTCTCCATGATCAAGATCCATTCCATGAATGCAGTCAACAGATACAAAAGGGGCTTAAATGCCATCATATGTGCAATTCTGCCTCATGTAACAGGTACCTTTACCAGCTTAAAGGAAGTTAAAATATTGATCCGCTAAGTTAAGAATTTAAGTAAACATTTCAATGCTATAGGTTTTTTAGGATGTGCAAATTTTATTAGAGCAGGTATTGGTGGCTTATAACTGGTGTTTTTCCAGGTTTTTTTACAACAGACAATGGATGTGTAAATATTTTGAATACCCTCTTCGGTTTCTTTTTATGACTTTTATACTGTGTGAAAAATATTTCTTGTCATTTTGATGCTAAAACTAGCCTTTAACAACAATAAATAGGCAGATGATGGGATTTATTTGAGGCATTTTGAATTTGTTCAAAGAATATTCATTTTTAGATGTAATGTGTTTTCCTTAAGTTTTAAAATAATTGCTTTTATGGATCAATCAAAGAATTGCAGGGATTTGCAGTACTACCACTCTCCCCATTTTTGGACCATTCTTATTGTTCATATTCGCTAGGCAAACTATGTGAAGCTAAGGTGGAGTATTGAGTTCATCAGTAACAGGGGTAAACTTTGATTATCCATGTGTTTCAGTTGCCTATACTTTTTCAAAATTTGGATCAAGGAAATTTTCAGAGTGTAGCAGAGAATACAAGCTTGCAGTGGAAGAGAGGGTACTTAAATTTAAATCTTACAAACCAAGACAGGAGGAGGAGGTAGCCAGAGACAAAGCTTCCTTTTTCAACAATGTTTGTGGAATTTCTTTTTATTTCACTGCTTTTCTTTTTAAGAGTTTTTATCAAATATCTAGAGATTTTCCCTTCTTTTGTAGCGAGGTTACAGTTCTATATGGCAGCTCAGAGATATATGATTATGAAATCAAGCATACATTTTACCATGATGTTATGTTGGCTGTAATCAGTTTTGGACTCATAATTCTTCTGCTGTTTATCCTGACATCATTTTCCCTTTGGCTGACCATATTTGGTGTATTAACCATCGTGTTCAGTTTTCCATTATCATATTTTGTTTACCGTGTCCTGCTTGGAATAAATACTGTTGGAATTTTGACGGGAACCACTGCTTTTGTCATTATTGGAATTGGCGTGGATGATGTGTTTGTTTTCATAAATGTTTTCAGGTAAGTTTGAAAATGCTCCGCACCCTCTTGTTCTCCTTGATATTTCATTTTACCAAGTAAATGTAATCAGCAGCTAGAGGGTGTCTACATAAATGGTTTCATTAACCATGCAAAATGCAAAGCTTATTTTCTTTCACGACAATGTGTTTTGCCTCTGGAATGTGCTTGCAACAGCCCAAGATAATTAAAAAATTTGTCATTGATCATATACCAAGAGAATATCTAGGCTTGAAACATATGCTAGCACCTAGATCTAGTCAGGTAGTTTATTGTAGCGATGTGATTCAAAATACAGACTAGTGTAATTTGGATGTAATTTGCAGCCACTGTGAATGCATTTATGTTATAGGCAAGCTACCCATTTGAAGGACATCAGGGAACGAATGAAGCACTTGATTGCTACAGCAGGCAAAGCTACTTTCTTCACTTCATTTACGACTGCTGCAGCATTCGGTGCCAATGCCTTGACAAAGGTTCCAGCTGTTCATGACTTCGGCTTGTTTACTTGCATCCTTGTCATGTCTTGTTGGCTCATGGTTGTGCTGTTGATGCCGCCAGCTCTCTTTCTCTGGCAAAAGTGGTTAATCAAATGTGAAATGTGTTTGTGCCTGAATAAATATTTCCACAGATTTTCGAAAGGTTTGTGATTCTGCTTTCACAGCTTTTAGCGTTAATTTTTATTAGTTAATTATTTATTTACATATTCAAAACCTTTGATGTTGGTGTATCTGTAGTAACATAGTAAACTGGAAGTTGAAAGAGTGCAAAGAAGAGCGCATAAGTAAATGGCGTAAGATGGAAGTGAAGAAGACTGTAGGAGGCTGTAAGCAGAAGATGTTAGAAGATTGTGCAGGTAGATGAAAAAGGAAAGGATGAAAGGATGTTGAATTAGGGCATAAGGAAAGGGCGTAAGAGGAAAGTGAAGATGATGGCATTAAAAGAGGGCGTAAGAAGTGGGTGAAGAGAGGGTGGAGAGGAGAGTGAAGATGAGGTCGAAGAAAGGGTGTAGGTTGAAGGGAAATGGGGTTTAATAAGATATGGGAATATAAAAAAGTCATAAGAAGAAGGCGAATAGGAGGGCATTAGAGAGCGTAAAAAAGGCGAAGATGAAGGTAAAGAAGGGAGCAAAGATGAGGGTGAGGAGAAGAGCGAAAAGGAGAGCGAACAAAAGGTATAGGTGCTTTAGGAAATGTGCATAAGGAAAGGGCTTAAGAAGATGGTGAAGAGAAATGTGATAAGGAGAGCGAATAAGAAGATGAGAAATGAGAAAATGTTGAATGAGGGCATAAGGAAAGGGCGTTTGAGGTAATTGAAGATGACGGCATAAAAAGAGGACGCAAGAAGGTGTAGGTTAGAATAAAATGAAAGGATGAAAGGATATTAGATGAGGGCGTGAGAAAAGAGCATAAAAAGAAGGTGTAGTTGAGGGTACAAGAAGAGGGCGTAAGAAGAAAGTTAAGATGAGAGCGACGAAGAGAGTGAAGAAAAGGGTATAGGTAGAGAGCAAAAAAATAGATGTGACACGAGGGCGTAAGAAGTGGGGTGTAAGAAGATGGCAAACTAAGAGCGAGTAAGAATAGGGTGCAAACGAAAGGTGAATATAAGAGTGAATATGAGCGTACCCTCTTTATATTTATGGCTATGCCAAGTACCTATTTATTTCTTTATGCTTTTGAGAAACTCAATGACCAGGTGGTTCAGTTGGTAGAGCAACAACATCGGTATCACAGATTGCTGGTACGAGTTCCGCCCTGGTCGTGTAACTCAATCCTATTTTCTCCCAGTATATACATCTTTTTAAGGTAAAAATGAAGTGTGAACTACATAAGAGCAGTGTACTTCAACATTTTATTGAATCCTGCCGATTCGAATGTTGCGATATATTTATTCTTAGTTTAGATGTTTCATGGTTGTGTTATATCAGCAAGCCTAAATGCTGTATGATCCCAATTGATTACAGGCTGAATATTCGGTTTTCAGACTTTAGTTAATGGAAAACAATGAAAAGATTTGTGTTGTAATCATAATCCGAACCAAAGTGTTTGATTTTCTATCTTTATAGATAATGACGCAGCAAACCTTATCAACAATGACGAACTGGAATTGAACTCTGCGGCGCGCGAAATGCAAGAGGTTCGCAGTAGATTCAATTCTGTTTCTAATGAAGAAACCCTGGATCCTAATTACGCATCTTCTTCGAATGATACTGCTGTCAAATGCTGCACGATAACTGATCTTTTAACAAGGTTTATGATCAAGTTCGTTGCAAAGCCAGTTATTCGCTTTCGCCACACCGTCCTTGTTTTATTTTTGGTAGTAACCTCGCTATCTGTTGTTGCTATCACTCATCTTAAAACGGCTTCGGGAAGACCAGAGCTTTTCCCAGCTGATACAAATCTGCAAAAGCTGTTAAATCTTCAGTTTAATTTCAGCTCCAGCTATGTTGACTGTACCTCATGCGCAGGTGGAGTGAAGCGTGTGCATGATTCTCCAAATATAGCACAACCTGATAAGTTACAGTCGAGATTCAGAAGAAACGCTGATTCTGGAGGTGTTTTTATAAATGGATCGTTATGGAAAAACGATTCAAGTGGCTTTATAAATGATCAATTTTACACAAATAATTCAAGGCTAATGACCACCGTTAAAGCTATGACCTTTAAGACAACTAACACACTCTCTCGTGTGAATGAAGAACTGCCCACACCTGTGAATCTTCGCGACGTCAAAACAACCGAAACTGCTGGTCGTTGGGGGCCAAATCATACTCTTACCGGGACAACTGAAAAGGTGAATATATCCGGGAAACCAACTAGAATGGTCGCCACAGTGCGTGAAGAATATGCAACCACATCTGCTAAACCAAAGGAAAGCCAAGTAACCACTAGTGAGAATTGGAGCAAGAAGCAGCATTCCGATAGCTCAATACAAAGCAAGGGAATGACTACGGCAAAACCTGCCATTTATAGCAAGACACCGACTCAAAAGCTCCAAACCGTTAGCAAGCATGTAACAAAAGAACATCCCCTAAAAAGAACATTTAGTTCTGAAGCAAGGAAAAAGATTACAACAGTGGGGAGAAAGGAGATGACTACAGTTGAGCACCGAACGACGACACCTGTTGTAACGACGCCACCACTGTGTCCTAAACCTTGCACACCCGTTAAAAGGCCCATTGTGGATAAAACAGCTATCGTTTTTCTCGTATTTGGGATTAAGGGAGTTGACCAGGGCTCTGTTACTGGAAAGCATTTCTTTGGAACAAACAGGGTACATTGCATAACATTTACTCTACAAAACCTCCTTTTGATTTTAGCTTATTTAATGCTGTTTTAACTTATTTACTTCACTTTGGCCATAGAAAAAATTGCAAGATTAATATTAATGGATACTATTTTATTTTTTAACTGGTAGTATTATCCATTTAAGGATATTCAATTTTTTCCATCGTAAGGTGCAAATTTATGTCGCATTTTAAATTTAAATGTGAAAAATATAACGAGATAAGCATTTCTGGCAAGCTCATTTTAAAGAAGAGTTTTCTCATACCGCTAGAAAATATTCTGATTGTTATACCATAATTTCATTTTTACTTTTCTCTTTACTTTACATCAGTTACTTTTTTCAGGGTACCCCAATTTACGACGAAAAATTTACCATGGTTGGGGACCAGCTGCAGGTTGTTGCTACCGGGGCACTCGTCAAAGCATTCTGTCGAATATGCCTTGCCTTTCAAAATAACACAGCTTTGGTTAGTCCTGGTGGTGCAGATTGCTTTCCTCGCCAGATCTATCGCCAGTTGAAGCTTTTTAAGTACGAAGAATGTCAGGAATTGGAAGAACCCCGTTATGCAAACGGCCGGCCTAGTTTAAGCATGGTTGGCGTAATTCACAATAAAATCAAATGGATGGCAATGGCTTTTGAGTCGGTTAGTATCAAGATATCCTTAGATTAATACAGCTCAAACTCAAGAGAGCTTAAGGTAAAGACAGCTCAAGCTTGAGACAGCTTGAGCTCAAAAATACACAATTTTAAGACAGCTTAAGCACAAAGCAGTTTAACCTCGAGACAGCTTAAGCGCAAAACAGCTTAAGCTCAGGGTAGCTTAACCTTAAGACAGCTTTATCGCTGAACAGCTTAAACTCCAAAAAGCTTTAGCTCAAGAGAGCTTAACCTGGAGACATCGTTAGCTCAAGAGAGCTTAACCATGAGACAGCTTTATCGCTGAACAGCTTAAACTCCAAAAAGCTTAAGCTCAAGACAGCTTAACCTGGAGACATCGTTTTCTCAAGAGAGCTTGACCATGAGACAGCTTTATCGCTGAACAGCTTAAACTCCAAAAATCTTTAGCTCAAGACAGCTTAAGCTCAGGATAGCTTAACCTTAAGACAGCTTTATTGCTGAACAGCTTAAACTCCAAAAATCTTTAGCTCAAGAGAGCTTAACCTGGAGACATCGTTAGCTCAAGAGAGCTTAACCATGAGACAGCTTTATCGCTGAACAGCTTAAACTCCAAAAATCTTTAGCTCAAGAGAGCTTAACCTGGAGACATCGTTATCTCAAGAGAGCTTGACCATGAGACAGCTTTATCGCTGAACAGCTTAAACTCCAAAAATCTTTAGCTCAAGAGAGCTTAACCTGGAGACATCGTTAGCTCAAGAGAGCTTAACCATGAGACAGCTTTATCGCTGAACAGCTTAAACTCCAAAAATCTTTAGCTCAAGAGAGCTTAACCTGGAGACATCGTTAGCTCAAGAGAGCTTAACCATGAGACAGCTTTATCGCTGAACAGCTTAAACTCCAAAAATCTTTAGGTAAAGACAGCTTAACTAACCTTGAGGCAGCTTTGGCTCAAGACAGCTTGGCCTTGAACAGCTTAAGCTCAAGAGATTTTAGTCTGAAAAAATTTTTCTTGTCGCTGAAAATTTGGTTACAGCCTTATTGTTCGTTTCTACAAGATACTACAAGGCACCTTGTTTCTCAATTGACATAAAAACAAAAATTTACCAGCCACATCCCCCATTTATTATGACCTCCAACTCCCCTCCCCCTTCCCCTTACCCCGCTCATTATTTATCAGAAAAGTTTTGACCCTCCGTTTATTGATCTTGAAGAGTACTTTCCCATGTCGAGCATGAATTTTTCTCAGGATGCACTTTTTAGGTGTAGATGTTGTAGCTTTAGTTTGTCAAAGGGCTGAATGTGCGAACATTATTTTACACTGATTTTGGTGCTATTGCTAAATTTTCACGAACAAAATGTAATTCAAAATGGTCAATATCAGAAGGGCGATGCAATGTGACAACGTTATGAAAAACTCGACATAAAGTGCACGAAGTTAGCTTATCTATTGAAATTCTGACATCAACTTAGCGTTTAGTTTTGAACATCGTGCCTTGCAATAAGTGACATTCCTGCAGTGTTTGCCATGCAATAATTGCAACCAGGGTGTCAAATTTCATTTTCAAACTCAATTTAGTACAGAGTCAAGAAATGTATATGACTTAAAGAGAATTGTACAGTTGACTCCATTCTTAGTCATTACCCATATAGGCAATCGAATTCTTCTTGTAAAGCCTAAATATTATTTTTTTTCAAGACCACATACAAAGGAAAGTCAGCATTCAGCGTATTTGAAGATTTCCACAAGTGGGAGAATTTTACACGGAAAGTCCTAGACGACCCAGAAATACCTGAAATGCTGAAAGATGGGTTTCAGACCAGTGAAACATGGGTGGATATGTTCTCTGAGATGATCGCAGTTAATGGCGCCATTTACGGAATTACGCTTTCTTTGATTATGTGCCTAGCCGCTGTTGTTATCTTTACTGGCAATTTCAAGTTATCTGCTATAGTCTTTATAACGATTGCAGGTTGGTACATATAACGAATATATACTTCTTAAGCAGGCATGTAAATTTTGTTATCTTTTGTGGAGAAACTGTAAGTAATGATGTAATTAGTCCAGACTTCTAAAATAAACGAAAACCGTTTACACGGAAGTGAGTCTGCATTGAATGTTAATTTTCTTACGGCCTAACTCGAAAATTGCTAGATACACTCGCTTTATCTGTAAAATAAAAAAAGGTATTCCTACTACTAAATGTTGGGAAGGTTTACCTGTCAGTGTTAAAAAGAGAGGCAGCTATTTCCATTATTTTAAACAACCATTTTGATGAATTCTGTGCCTAGAGGATTTACTCAAGCATTGACAGTGGTCTCATCACAGCATTTTTCTCGGTTATTGCTAGTTCTGGATAACTCATTCAGTAGTGTTTTTCACGTTTTTTTCTTGTTTAGGAGCTTTGTGCCTTGTTATAGCAACATTCTGGGCGGTTGGATGGACGCTGGGTGCAATTGAAGCCATTTCGTTGTCCATTCTTGTTGGCACTTCAGTTGACTACACTGTTCATTTGACTGAAGGCTACATCATGGCCACTAAGATTGCAGATTTCGATGGTTTGACAAATAGGGTACGTTATATTTTGAATCTTTTACTGGTATGGAAATGTTAGAAAACATTAAGACTCTGCGGAGGACACGTTGTAAATAATGAGCCTTGTTTTGTTTATTTCCGTGATGTATATAAAGGGATTTAATCGAGGCCGGGGGAGGATTGTTGGATTATTGCTTGAATGTAGATTGTTGGGTTTACGGATTACACGTGTACGGATTTGAAATTGGATATGTTGCGAGAATCTATCATGGATACCGTTTAGTAATCGTTAATTTGGAATCTAGATTGTAGATTCACTGTTTCCTAATGTCACTGATTAAAAGAACCTTGGAATCATAACCAGTTTTTTCCTCTTGTTTATCTTGAACTGAATTAATCGTACGGAAACATTGCTCGGTTTAACTATTCCGACACAATTTGTTATTTGAATTGATTATTTGGCAATGTTATCCATCAGGAAATGCTAAGGCAGAATTTACCTTGCTTTATTATGGGTGTTTCAATTGAATGCTGTTTCAACAAGTTTCTCATTTAGCCTGTCATTTACTTCAATATATTTAGTTGGATTAAGTGAAGCAAAAACCTTGGGAACAGCCTTATGTGAATTAAAATTACTTACCTGCAACGGCAGTTGAGCAGTGTACGAAGTAATCATCGGCGGTAATAATCGTTATATCAAATACATTAACTATAGATTGCTTGCTAAGGTTAGCTTCTTTATGTGGATCGTCAAAAGATGTAGACTTATAATACGAAGTCCTTGGTGCTGCTTCAACAATCGAACTCTTTATTCTTAATATAACATTCTCCAACGCAAGAAAGAATTAAGCATAGTGGATGCACAGAAGCGATAGAAATTCACGTTTCTATCGCACTTTGATAATTGGCAATTGGAGCTTTGATGTAATAACAAACTGACAACTTTTTACAATGCTGTATAGTTTTGTTTTCTTTCGAGCAAGTCGGTTATTGATGGTGATGATACTCTGGTAGTCTCTGGTTAAATATTTAGGAATCTTGGATTAAAATTTTACTTGGAAAAGTGTCAGTGTTAATCTAGTGTAACTGTTGAGCCGATGTTAACTGAATAGTTTGCATGTCCAGGCTTAAAAGGCACTGTATCTGCAGTTGGTTTAGCCTACAGCTAGCTTCGAAATACGCGATTGATAATTTTTTGGATTTTTAGAATCCTTGAACGTAAAATTGCTTTATTGACGATACTGTTACTTTTTCAGGAGGTGCGAAGTGAACACTCGCGAATGGCTTTGAATCATATAGGAGTATCAATATTAAGTTCTGCAGTAACAACACTGATCGCAGCCATTCCACTCTGCTTGACAAAGATCCGCTTGTTTTCCAAATTTGGAGAGATCTTGGCT
Source organism: Rhopilema esculentum (assembly GCF_057945365.1). NCBI lineage: Eukaryota > Metazoa > Cnidaria > Scyphozoa > Rhizostomeae > Rhizostomatidae > Rhopilema > Rhopilema esculentum. The sequence goes on from NW_028300847.1 coordinate 694,254, forward strand.
ATCAACACCACCATGTCAATTGTTTATACATTGACAATTTGTGTAAGCTTACTTAGCATTATGGGACCTACACGATTCAGAGGCTCGATGAAATCCCATTTTGTTGCATTCCTAGCTGTTGGTCTTGTTGTTGGCCTCGTTTCCCTTACCCTATATCTTCTTAATGCCTACGCTGGAGTCAGTGTCCCTGGACCCACTGGTGGCCAACTTTTCCAGTAGAGTTCATTGTAATTCCCTCTCCTTTATGATGTAATTTGCTTCAAATTTGATAGGTTTATCCGTTTATTCTCATTAATTTCCAAATGAGCTTGATCAAAAAGGAAAAAGACACAACTGTTCTGATTTTCCTATTATGGTTTTTGAACTTTCCTTCTAGATGTGTCTTTTCATCTTTATCCTTGCTATTCCCGCGATGATTTATGAATTCTCGATAAAGCTTCTATTCTTTTTGACAGATAATTATGTTGGAATCATCCCGATAAATCGGTGACTCTTTAAGCGTGTTTACTTGAATGCTCGTATGTGTGCTTGTTGTGTGCAAAATGTGTGCTATTGCATTGTTCCCAAACCTATTTACTTGCACGGTCTGTCGTCGAAGAGAGGGGCTAAAAGTAAACTGGTTTTATCAGCCCATATTTGTTTTGAAAATGTGTCTGCTCCTTCACATTACAACTCATTTAAGTTCAATTTTGGCCTGCTTCGTCAAAACCCCTCATCATTTGTAATAAAATGGAAACGTCAAAATCTTCACCATCTCTACATATTATCCATTTCCTTTCAAAAATTGCCAATTCAGCAATTCAAGTAACATGAAGTAGCCTGTATTTATTCTGTACTTATGATAATCCAAGCGTGGTAATTATTACCAAGTCAAATTGTATTAGCTGCCTTAGGTTATCGCTTAATGCATATTATATATAAAGAATTTTTAACCTTTATTATAAAAAAGAATTGTTGCTCATGGTAGTAAGATATGTAAACAATCTTAATTAATGCAAGAAAAAATCAAAATAGAAGAATCTTTTTTAATTTTAATCACAAATTAAACATTTATATTTAGCCTGTATTGATTTCTATTATTTCAAACGTTCGTAACCTTTTAAATGTGATAGTTGGTTAAGGAATTTTGGCGCCGCTGCATTAAGCGCCGAACATCGTTGAACATTCTGCTAGACATCGCCTGAACATCTTGAACATCCATTACGTCCAAAGGCTCTTAACTGAACACCACTGAGCGTCCCTGAACATTTGTGTCCAGTGCTGTTCAGTGAAAGTTGAACGATGTTTAGGGATATTCAGCAAAGTTCGAAAGACTTAAAAAATGTCCACTGGCTCGACAAAACATGTCATTATTCGTGGTTTTGTTCAACTTATTTTGAAAGCGTTTATACCACCCAGTTCATTCCGCCTATGCATCCTTCAAATCTTCTTGACGGCTGATTGATTGACGAAGTATCGAGGTATTGTCCACAGTGTTTTAAGTTTAAACAATTTTATCTCTTAGCCATTATCTTTCTAGCCTAATATTGCGTCAATTGTAATTTGTTAGTAGTTTGCATTTAATCATGCTTTTTCTAACTAAAAGCGAAAGTTATCGAAAACTATTGGTTTCCTAATTTTCTACTTAAATTGATTTACTCATTATCAAGATCATTTCTCGTGCTATTTGATTGTTCCTGTAATCTTATGTTTTTTCTTGCCCACTCTTTATCTAAGGTCACTAAAATAATATTTTTAAACCTTTTATTCTCGCGTTATTGGATACATATAATAATTATAGCATTACTGTGTGCTAAATTAAAGTATCAAAAAAATGCAACTTCATTGACATTTAAATTGTGTTAGATACACTCTTTCTTTATAAGACAAAGTAAATTGAAGTTCAGACTGGCTGTTCTCAATTTTGTCGAAAATCTGAAGCTGGATTGTTTTTAATTTGTTCTTAGACCATTATGGTGTAAGCAGTGCGATTGCTAGCTTTTTGGCTCTAGGGAGGTGTTCAAAGAGAGTAAGACATCCTTTATTTGCCGACAAGATTGAAAGCACCTCTAGATGGCAGAAAACTTCTGGTTTTAGGATAAAACATTTTTCAAAACTATTAAGATGAAACTTTCTCACAGGAAACTTCAATTACGAATTAACCACTCCAAAAAACCCACTAGTAGGCAAAGACATACCAACTAGTAGGCAATAGTACTTCCATCCCGCTGTTGAAGGATGTTTATTCACTAATGGCAGTAGGTTCTTGTCCCTCCATATAAAACAAGACTTGACCTCCTCCAGATGAATTCGCTTGAACAATAAGCATCAAGGACAAGAACATTGTTTGAAAGATAAAACACAACCTGAAATGAAACCCTGTTTTAGTATTGTTTCAAAAAGATCTAAAATACTATAGGTAGAGATTATAAAATTTGTATTGCGCATTTCCCTTTGCCAAAACAAATGGCTCAACCATACATCTTACCAGTATCATCTAATATCTATCTGAAATAGTAAATCCATCTTCAAGTTTTTAGGTGCTGCAAAATAGGGTCATTACTGCCATACAAAATTAAACTAGGGGTAGATTTCTAGGATTAAGCTCTAATCGAGTATACAAGTGTTCTCAAATCCATCGCAAAGCCTCTGCACCAAGTGCTACATTTGGTGCAACTATCAAATTGCCAGGGCGCTAATATTTCATAGACTTCATATAGCCGCAGTTTCCCCTAAAATTTTCTAAAGAAAAATTCCGTAAAAATAGCCCAGAATTAATGATTTTATAATCCAAAACTCTCAAATGCGTAATGAAAATCTAATACAAGCTATTTTCAAGACAAGCTGGAGACAAGTAAATACAAATCATGTTTTAGATTTAGATGCTATTGGAAATTTTTGTCGGCCAAATTTTCAACTCGTATTATAAAGCAAGGAATGTCTCTCAACAATTGCAAGGAATAAGTGATAAGCAATAAGTAGAAATTGTCCCCCTCCCCCTCTGTAGTAAGATTTAATCGCTGCTTGCGTGTTTATAATTACTATAACTTACGCATGCCCAGTGTGCTGTTATCTAGATTGTGGCGGGAGGCTTCACGCTTATAGTAATAAAAGTCTAAGATGAAGTAAATGAGTTTCTCTTAGTTTGAAACTGCTAGTTCATAATTGCTCTACCACATCTCCAAAACTACTTTAAGAAAGTTATGTGAAAGAAAGTATAAAGAATCGAGAAAGTATGCAATTTTTGGAGTTAACTTTCGCGAAAGAAGCGAAATAAGACGTTTCACAGGAATAAACTTTCTTGTTAATCATGAATTTCGCGCGAAAAACATAACTTTTCACAAGAGGTTCCATTCTATTTTTAATACCAACAACACAACCAAACACTATTTAATTTTATCGAAAACAATCATTTGTCGCCAAAGTTTTCAAGAGGGTTAATAGCACACTTCTCTGGATCTTTCACGAAGAAAAACTTGCTTTCTTCCTCTCTTCTCTCTGCCCCCCCCCCTTTTGTTAACTTTTGTCTCTTTGGTATTAATATTTGAATTTAAGAGGCCAAGGCTCGATAAGCATTGCTTTTCCTGGGTCGCATATACTACAAATTTAGCTTTTATTGTAATTTAAGGTTTTATTTTATGAAAATGTTGAATAAGTACACCACTATCGTAAGCTAAACATGGTTTTACCCTTCTAAAGTGCCTTTTGAAAAATTAGGTTTTTTGGAGTGGTTAATTCGTAATGGAACTTTCCTGTGAGAAAAAATGTTTCCTTGCAATTTGTTGATGTGAAAAAATATTTTCTTGTGATTATCAATGGTCATACCACTATTTTGGTCCATTTCTTTGGCTATACGGTCTTTGGTTATACGGTGCAAACAGTTTAGTTTGGATACATTTAAGAAAATCACGTCCGCTAGCTTTTTAGATAGGAGGCCCTCGTCGCTTTATTGGCAGGTAGTTTCGTATTTTGATCTGTGTTCAAGCGTACAGACCAAGGTTTGAATATCAAAATAATTTAACTACATAAGGATCCTGAACGAAGAACTGACACTTCACGGCTTTGATATAATTAAAAAGGACAATATCCATTTCTCTAATCTAGCCAGGGATGGACCTTAATGAGGGTGGTACCTGAACATATGCTAGCAATTAATGCAAATTTATGAGATTTTACTAAGAGAATCATTGCTCCAACGAAAATGACAGTAACAAGCCCAGGCGATACTTACAGTGATTTCAAATGCAATCGAAATAGTTATGCTTGAGCAGCTTGTTACAGTCATTATTTTGATAATCTTGTTAGCATTAACGATCTAGTCATATCAAGATAAAAATAAAAGTTCTCTTATTTTATCTTGGTCTTTTAAAAGAGTTGATGTGCCCCACAGTGAGAACATTGAAACCACATGAGTAAAACGCATACAGACCTATTTTCTACCTAATGCCAAACTATATTCTCTAATTGCTAATTGCTATTCACTCATTGCTAACAATGGGCCTTTGCCAGCGTGGTAACGGTCCAAACAATGGCAGTAAACGTCTACGGATTAACCAAAATTTATTTCAGACTGTCTGAAAATGCATTGTGAGATGCTTGCGTAGCGCAATGGCTCATTGTTAGCAATGAGTCTTCAACGTTGATATTCTTGAGACTGGTATGGTTACTACATGATTCGCGGTATAAGGAAAGTAGAGGCATCTAGGCTCAATTCCTCCAGAAAGCAGAAACTTGCTGAAACTCGTAGCCTTCTAGGTATAATAAAGCCATGTTTCCGCAAGAGCTGCAGGGTATTGATTGGGAAAATCTTTTTACCCCCTATCTGATGTACCAAATAGGAATGTGAATGCGCCCTCTCAGAGTCAAAAGGCTCTGATTTTTGAGATTGAACAGTTATATGATTTTTGAAGTGATCTTTGATTATTTCACATTGCTATTTTTATTCAGCACTGTTTTCCCTCTTAGTTGTGTATGACTACATTCCCAAAACACCCTAGGTTGTTGTTGCTGTTGTAAAGAAGGCCAAACATGGAGGGTGCTGGTTAGCACGAGACTGCTCTCATCAAATCCGTCTCTTGCATAGCCGAAGATTTGTATATAACTTATTTGAAATATTTGTACAGTTCTGCATGAAAATGGTGCGAACGTTACTCTGCCAGCCGCTTTGTGATCCAAAAGTGTTCTCAGATAACTATGAACCGACTTGCTGCTGTTGTACTCCAAATGGACTCATACTTATCGGATCAGGTTCTGGGAGCATCCATGTCTATTCTGCATCAGGAAGATCAACTTGCCGCATAGTTCACAGCTTTCCAACTGCTGGGATCTCTAAAAAGTTGGTTTACTGCTCCTTCCGTGGATATATAGTCTCTGTGGAAACTAAGTCCCTAGAATCTCGCTCTGGTGGTACAAACAGTAGGGCACACAATGCCAGAGTTTATGTTAACTGGACTAATCTGCCTGGAGAGTCATCATATCTAACTCATCATCGTGCAGGGTATATATTGTTGATTTGTTGATTTCAGTTGCACAAGCAGTTAATGCATGATATTTAAAAAACACCCCTTGGAAACATCTTTGGCAGAAACTTGATAAGCAAGCAGAGGATTACAATTGCTTTAAAATTAGAGAAAACACATTAGAAACTATAACAAGCTATTTATAAGTTATGTTAAACCAAATGAATAGGAGATGAAGGTGGTAAATGTTATTTAGATTTAAATACCAGTTGATCTAACAAATAAATGAAAAATTATCTTTGACAGACAAACAATCAATCTGCTTTCTTGAACGATTAAAGAGGGCACTAATGTTCATGTTGACAATCACATTAAATGTCCAGGCTTGGTGTCTGCACTTGAACAAACTATTAATGCTTCATCCTGCCCCAACCCCCCCCCCCCCCTTCACCAAGTTGCTCTTCACTCTAATGCTCTAATTTTACCAAGAAGGAAACAATAGTGAGAATGTGAGAAACGCATTTCGATTTAGCTTTAAATTGCCCTGATTGAATTCATATTATCAAAAAAGTAATGGAGGGGAAGTATGAAATGGATGCCATGTTAAGTCAATTATAATTATAGATGACTGTATTTTTGTCATATCCTTGCTCTAGTAAGTGCACATAGTTTAGATAATATTAGTATTAATAACAAAGGATGTATGTTTACTCTTGGTTGGTCAAAAACAAAAATACAGGTACTATGTCTAGAGGATGAAAGGGCTCAGTGTTCCAAAAAAATTCAGATGGGACCCTGGGACGCTGAGATAAAGAGTATGATTATTGTTTCCCATTCAATACTTTTCAATCCCGTTTGATTATTATGTGCTATTAGTTTGACTACCATTTAGAGGGCTACAGCCAACAGTCAACTTGAAAAAGGGTCAATCATTCAGGAAAATTTGTTTCTGCATTGAATAAACCCTAACTGCATAATTATTTTGCTTTATTGTTATCTTATGCCTTTTTGCTACTTATGTTTTCTTTTTGTTTTCACCATGGTTCTCATGCTTTTCATGCTTCTCTCATATTACAGGTATTCTAAAGAAACCTCAAGCATTCATAATTATGCTGGAAAATATTTGGTCATTGACATCCCTATTAAATACTCGGTGACTGACATTTCATGCTGTGAAGAAACTGGAAATCTAGCTGTTGCAACAGAAGCAAAATGTTATCTGTTCATCTGTAAAGCCATTCATTTTGGAAACACATCTGAAAACAATTCCATTGTTGATTTTGATTGTGCACTTGAAATTGATTCTGGTTTTCAAATCAACCAAGTTTCCCTGTTCAGATATTATATAGCACTTGTCTCATCACATGAAATTAGGGTTATTAATGTTATTATGGATAAAGAAGACACAATATCCCAAGCTGAAGATGTTACAAAAAATATCCAGTATGTAAATCAGTCAATTTTTTGCAACTTTTAAGGCATCTTTATTTATGTTGCTCACCAAATTCTCAACATATGTTGTGACAATTTTTTGGTGAGACTTCAACTAGGTAGACCAAAGATTTTAAATCAAATAATATAATAATAATAATAATACGTCTAGAGCCCAACATGGGCAATACACTAGCAATACTAAATCAAAAAACAAATTTTATTTTAACCTAAATTTCCACTTATAACTTTCTTTCGAGCTCGGTGCTCTTTTCGTCTTTCATAGATCGCAATTCGATTTGCATTCACATTTTGACAGACATTTGCAATGGTTCGTCTCCATAGTTGACGATCAACAACCAGTTCTTGCCATTGGCCTAAGATTCTTCCAGATTTAAGAACGCTTTTGCACGTATCTTTATATCGTAGTTTCGGTCGACCAACAGAACGAGTGCCTTTGTTGAGCTGACCATACATAAGAGCTTTAATGGGACGATTGTCGTTCATTCTTGACACATGACCAAGCCAACGTAGACGATTTTTAATGAGTGTTATTTCTATATCGTCAACATCTGCTCGACGTAGTACTTCTTCATTGCTTACAAAGTCACTCCATTTTATTCGGAGAATCTTCCTCAAATGCTGTTGCTGGACTGTGCGAAGCTGATTGATGTGGTGTCGATACAGTGTCCAGGTTTCAGAACCATACGTGAGAAGTGGTGTTAAACACTGAGCATACACTTTCAGTTTTGTCGATATTGTAAGGTCATGTGAGTCGAATACACGTTCACGGAGCCTGCCATACGCAGAAGACAAAGCTTGTATACGTGTGACGAGCTCGGTGTTCATTGAACAATCGTTAGTAACAATGCTTCCAAGATATTTGAAACGATTCAGGCTTTTGATTAGTGTACCGTCAATGAAAAACTCAAATTTTAAATCAAATTGTCTCAAAATAAACATTAATGTTCAGAAAGTTGGATTTGTCTGCCTGTGCCCATTTCATTAGGACCAATTTATTGTAAAAACCATTCTGTTTTGAAGAATTGTTACCTATAATAAATCAAATTCTATTTCCTTAGTGAGCAACAAACAAGTGGGGAGGCATCATCAAATGAATCTTCAAATTGCTTAATATGCAAGGCAAAAGCAGATGAAGATTTTATTCTATGGAATATTGATCAAGGTTCTTCACAAGGCCTTGACAGTCTGGAGCACGAAACTCTTGTGATACAGAGGGGGAAAAGTCCTTCAACAACACAGAATACCCCAACATATGTTGTTGAACAGAGCTGCGTGAAGATGAATACCATCCGTCAAGATGCTACCTTCATTGATTCAGAAAATACAGCCAAAGAAGTCATTGGACCAAAAGAAAATATAAAAGGCCATCCCCTTTTGGTTATAAATGTTTTCAGTGACAGTTGTTACACTGATATTCGTCATGTTACAATGTTATATAGAAGGTTTTATAACGAGCAATTTGATCAGACAGAAAGTTTTTTTATTCACAGCTTGCAGCTGCTGCCAGTTTATGCAGGTAAGCATATTTCTAATTATATTTTGTAAATATTGAAAATTGCTGTAAATCCTACCATTAAGTTCAACTTTTGTGTTCAAAAAAATTGTCTGTCACAACATAATTCAATTGAACATAATAAGTCTATGAGATTTCCAAATATTTTCCAGCTGACACTTGTCAGTGTATAATGTTCAAAGGTAAGCAGAAATTCATATCCAGATGTGGATGGAAAGTAATACAAGACAAAGAATAGCACCTTTGATTGATTGGTTCTTTGTTTTTGACCAATTAGAGCTACTAATATCTCACCTTTGAAGAGTCAGTATGAGACTCTGTCTACACAAGTTGAGTTTTCTTCTGTCAAGCATATTAAAACACCAGCAGTCTACAGAATGCCCAAATGAAATGTGATTCATCTATTGGTCAACATTTTATTAAGAATCCAGAGTGCCCCTAAACATTCAAGTTTTCATTTTAAGCATTTTGGAACATGTCAACAGAGAATTCCGGCTTGTGTGAGCAGAAAGAGTTCGTTTTCTCTCTTGGCTGCCAAAAACAAAAGACTAATCAAACGCACTATTTTTGCTCTCATTTTTTTTACCCACATCTGGATATAAATTATAAGGAAATAGAAAATAGCTTTGAAATAGGTAAATTGTACTTAGAATAAATAAAAGATTATTTATTAACAACGTTTGAGCATAGGCCGTTATCAATACAAGACATATCTAGTACATGCATCTAGTATATTTCTTTTTCTGACATTTTTACTGTGATGTGTGTCAGACGAAAAGTACTTTAGTATGACATGTTTCCTTTTTACGTGCTATTTTGAAACATTATTTTGTTGCTTTTAGATATTTCGCCCAATTATTTATAAAACCCATCTGCTGGTCATGTTAATGCTGGTCATTTGAATGATTGGAATATCCATTTCTATAGTCTGGACTTGAGATTTTGTCCAATGGAATGACGCTCAAGGAGATATCTAAGGGAGCCTTCTGATTAAAAGGACAACAACCTGGTTCGATGTAGCTTGTGTTTAAAGCATGCTTTAAATATGTTTTTCAGCACTAGTTTCAAATACCATCTAAATCAGTCATTTTCTGTTTTTGTAAGGTAGTATTCCCTTCTCGATTAGCTAGCCCTAGGGAACCCCTCCTCCGAACCCTGTTTACCTCAGGGAGTATTTCTTCAGCACCCTATTTGTTTAAAAGCTTGTGCTTGATACATGAACAAATAATAACATGTAGAACTCTGTACATTTATTCTAGATTTTCCCGCAAATTTAAACGCGAATTCCAACACCCCTGATATTATTTTGGAATCTCAAATGGAATCGACAACTCATGGCACCCTTCTTTCGTTGGGATTATTTTTCTCAAACGGACGGAAGGGGTTCTTGTACGACATGCTGAATTTTCCAAGACTTCTTACGGAGTACGATTTTACTGAAGAATGCATTTCTGCATGTCTTGCACGCAAAATGCTGCATGTTGTCACAAGAAATGGCTTGGAAACATACACGACACGACTCTATTCATCTGCAGCGCAAAATGCAAAAAGTTTTTTTCCTGACAGCACTTTTATGCCATATGAGGCCCAAGGTAAGCCAGTTTATTTTATCATGCTCTGTGGGTTAGGAAAGGTGTTTATAAGCTGTTGATGACACCGTATTTTATCACTCTTCTTTATCATATCTCATTTGAGAAAACAGAATCTTCGAACATGAACACTCCTGTTCATATAGTTAATGTTGTTTTGTCTAGACCTGTTCATCTTGCCAGGAACATTGATCAGAAACCTCTTGTTGAAATGAAACCTGTTTTTTCAGTAACTGTTGTTTGTATTAGTCTATTTGAAGGTAATATTTCATTCATCAAGGTCGCGAGCGAGCATACTCATCCGTTAGTTTCTCCTCTGGAAGTGAACTGGACAGCAAGGGCCACGTTAGTGACGTATTGGCATATTTTAGTGAAGAAGAGCATGGCGAGTCTCAAGACGGAATCACACCTAAGGAGGGACATTTCACCAAAGAACCTCTCGAGCGACGTGCATCGTCAAGTCAGTCAAAATCTAGAATGCCTTTCAGGCGCCGAAAGAAGGAAGTGCAAGAAAGATACAAGAACAGAAGCCCTGCTAGCGACGAAGAAAGTTCTAAACGAGAGAGACTCCTTAGTTTGAGTCTCTTGCACAACACGGCAGAACCAGTTGTTTACAACTGGTTGGATTTGATACAGGTTTGAGAGAAAGAGTCCTGCTATATTTTTATTGATTACACTGTTATTCACCTGCCTTTTTTAAAAATTCCTATTTGAAGCTAGCATTTTACTTTCATTGGCAGTTATTTTTTTAGAATTTTTCTCTAGATTTTTCTTGCTTAACTATTTTCAACTGTTGTTCACAACCTTCAATTACTTTTGCACGAACCATAAGTCTATGGTCGATACTTTGGGAGTTTACAGACAAGTTGTGTTGTTTGTTCTCACTTAACTATTTTAGATATCCTGTTTTTTATGCTAAAACTAGTTCAACGAAAAAGTAGATTCATTTTGTCTCACTTTGTATTTAATTCCTTTATGATTATGAGTTGTGATACAGATTTGATAAGCTAAAGCTAGGCGTCTGAAATTTATGTATAGTGCATGCATACTTGCAAGCTTAACGTACTTTATATGGACTATGTCCAGGTGCATTTCGTTAGTCATTGATTGTACTATATCCCCATTGATTGTACTTTACAATAGATCTATTGTTACTTACCCAATCTGAAACGAAAGGCTAATTCTCGATGTTTTCTTAATCATAATCTCTGAGCTGTTGATTTACGGGACATATTATCTTTTATAGTATAGCTCTCTTGGTTTACTTTTCAGATTTTTATCTTATAGCCATGCCCTCCCACAAGCATTGAAATTTGCCTCATTGCAATTTACCCACTCAGAGGATTCACATTCATTGGGTCGACCGAAAAGCACATTGTTTTGTTGCAGAAGACCTTCGAGTTTAAGTAAGTTATGTTTTAACATCGATTTTTATTTACATATATATATACATATATATTTATATCGAACAAAAGTAAGACGTAGGTACTAGTAAAAAAATATACGAGATGACTGCCCACTAGTTATATATTTATATATATTTATACACAATATATATATATATATATATATTTATACTCAATCTGCAGACAGTACTGTTTCGCCCTTTGTGGACTCATCAGTGCAGCACAGAGCTTGTCTGAGACACAACCTAAGCTATGCTGTCAGAGCAACAAGGCAGTTTAACGGATTGGTTGCGAGACCCTGCCAGAGTTCTCAAACAGCGCATGCGCAGTTAGCTTCGCATAATGCTAGAAGCAGGTCCCACATCAGATGTTTTGAGTAGCTAGAGATCTCCTGAAGAGTGACTTATTCATGAAACTGGCTGGTAGAGATAAAACATGTAGTTTTATTTTCTCCACCTCTATGCTATATATATATATGCTGGATTCATTGCTTCTTATATAATATTTTCCTCTCGTGCATTAAGCTGTGTGCTCCTGTTTTATAGGGATAAACCTAGCTCCCTTATGAAAGAGCGAACAATGCCTTGGAATGTATATGTACGTGAAATAACCCCTGCACTAGACGTTGCCATAGAAATCGTAAGTCTTGTTTTGTTTCCCATTACCACACGCTTGATATGTGGTCCCTACATTCATAGGCAGTATGTACTTTTTATTCCGAGAATACACGCAATGTTAGAAAGGATTTCAAGTGGCAATATTTATAAATCACTTAAGTATCATTAGTAGCTCATGTAAAAGGTGTTTATTGAATTTTGTTTGGTTTTAAGTAGCTAGTGGTCTTTGCTTTACTAACTGATGGCATCGCTTGGCACCAGAGCAAGAAAAAGCAGTTTGGAAGATATATTTTAATTCGGTAGTAATTTGTTGTAAAAAACTGGTTATGAGAAGTGACATGCCACAAAAAGAATCAAAATTCAGAATGCAGGACTTGCTAAGGCATAAGAACAAAATCATGCCGAGGACTTTCCTATACTGATAAGCTTTCTCAGTCAAGTGCTTATATTATCATTTTGTATCAGTATTTGGAATTTTTTCAGATGAAGTTGATCGAGGGCTCCGAATTTGCAAACCCGAATGTATTCCATCAGCTGATCTCCGAGTCGCATCTATTTCTAAAAGCGGATCTCTCATTCAGTACTGCAGAGGATAAAAAGGAGGCATTACGTCTAGCTATCAAAAGATCTGCTGTCAAACTTGGTGACTTTTTCTCCAGGTAAATCCCTAATACACCTTTTCAACTAACCGCGTCAAAGGGAACAATGGGGTGAAAGACCGCGCGTCCAAGCCTAAGTAAAATTATCAAGGCTGTATCTAAATATTCTCCTTTATTTAAGTTTACTGTGTCCTGTAATTTCCCTGTAAATCTAATCGAAAGTTTTCATTGCTTTTGAACTTTTTATAAACCGTTAACGTAGCAAGCTTGTCTCTAAATGGAGGCCAAGTTGACATTAGAATTATAGGATTAGCTTCTTTTGATGCGTCACACGAAAAGACCTCTGCATTTAGCGTCCTGGGTCAATTTCCTTGCTTTCTCAAATTTATTGTAGCTACAACAAGACTCCTTCAATTAGCTTGTCGCTTTACCCTTTTGTATTGAAAGACATTTTAGCTGCTCGTTCTTATCCAAACAATATATATTTAAATCTAGTGTGATTTACAATTTAAGGAGAAAGATATGTTATCTTAAATATTGCTCTTTGTTTCCTTTTGCATTTTTACCTCCCTCTCTTTCCTTATTCTAATCATTATATCTTACCTAACGGAATTTTTGCGGAATAACTTTTTGCGATTTAAGGCCTTGTTATGCTTTGCTGAAAAATGTTTGCGGGTAATACCATTTCCCAAAATTTTGCGGCATTAATTTTTGCGACCTTCCCTTTAATTTTGAAGATTGACAGCTTTCCGCTAAACTTTGCCTAATGCAAACTGTTGCTTTTACTAATGCATAATTAAGAGATTATTGCACTCTTGATGTTTGGACGCTTTAAAAATGCAGCTTTTCTGTATCAATTCTGTATGCTCTTGTATGCACAACCAACTAGGCTTTCTATATCCTTAATGTAATACCGCCTATGTCGGTTCATAGGTGTGGCTCCAGCTTTGAGTACTTAATGGCAAAAGAGTACTACAATATGGCAGCTATTAAACTGGAGCAAGTGCTTCTGAGACACTCTCTAAGAGACAAAGAAGAAGACCTGGTATTTCAAATTCATTTCTGTCTATTTAGCTGTTTGCTGCCAGTTTCATCTCTGGTTAAAATTCTTTGTCTTATCCAGTTGCTAATATTTCCACTTCTTGTTAGTTTGTTGAGTGCTCGTCATCTGCCACTGTCGGCCTTGTTAGGGCTGTCTGTTAGCTGAAATTCCCTTAAAGGTTGTTTGTGTTCTTAGTATTTTTTGCTGTAAACATTTTTGCTTTGGATTTTTGAATTTCATTGCAAAAATTTGCCTTCTCCAGAGCAGTCGCTATGGTATTGGCATGATTCAATATTTGAATGAAAAGGTTCTTTCAGAAGAAGAAGAGGGAGAATCTGAATTGTTGGAGGTTTGTCAAGATCTAGTTTGGTTTAGGCCTTTGTTATAGATCTAGTTCTGTTGCTTCTTTGAGCAAAGTTTTCGAGAAAAGTATTTTGAATTATTTATGCAGCGCAGCTTGTACTTGCTCTCTGGGCACTTTTGTTGTTGGAGATACTTCCTTGCAAGTTGGCCCTTTTTGATAACTTTCAAAACACTTTCAATTGATCTCGGATTTATTGACTGGTGATATTGAATATGGAGAATGAGTGGTAGATAAAGATCGAGATCAACCCGCTAGATAGTTCCCATTGATTGCTATTTGAAAGCTACACTCCTGGCCAAAAATAGCTGAGACATTTGAACAAAAAAGGAATTCGCGTACTATATCTTCATATTATATGCGCTGGTGACCTAAACCCCCTTCCCCCCGGGGTCAATATTGGTTAAGATGGTTACGGAATAAGTGGGGATTATTACATTGGTTACCAATCCAATAAAAGCATTGATTTGAGGGGAAGGGGGCGGGTGATTTGTAAGTAGCTTCTTTTTTTCAAGTGTCTCAGCATTTTTGGATAGCTAGTTTTCTCCCTATCCTGTTAATGAAGAAAACATTTTTATGTAGGGCAGTTGAATGCAGTGCATATGCTATTTTGCTGCCCTAACCTCCGCCTTTAATACATGGTCTCTTTTCTTCAGGAATCAGCCCTTCACATTCTGAATATTTATGCAACCGCTGCTCCTCAATTATTGTCAGATATCATCCTCAGACCCAAGTTAAGAAACGTCCCGGCTGGTTTGTGTATTTTTTTTTTATTTAGATTATGAAACATATACACTTAAGAAACGTCAATCTGACTTGACTTTATGCTTCTTGTTTGGCTAAAGGAATGATAGGTTAATGTTGCCACGCCAACGTTGCTTACATAGATCTTTTTTTGCAGACAAAGCTGTATCGCTGTTGGAAAGTTTTATCTCTCCCGGAGACCGCAGTTCAAAATACAAGTAAATTCAGATGCACACATTGATCTGTGTTGCTCATTGAATTAGATCCCGTCTCTGGCTATTTATTATCAAGTGCCTTTGGTTGAACCAAGTTGCTTGGAATTTCCTTTTTGCATCGACTTCGTGAGGCGTTTAGGTATTAAGATGTGTTGCTTAAAACACAGTAATCTACCGGAACTCTTTTTAGCGGAAGAATTTCAGGCATCATTTCTCTTTGTCGAATATCAGACGTGGTCGTAATAGAGTAGCCTAGAATCATGGCTATCTATCCGATGGACTGCTTTTTGTAATTTCAGAATTTCTATTTAAGGTTCCAGGCATTTCGTGGACTTTTTCAGACCTTTTTTAAAAGCTCCAGCTTTGCTATTTCCAATGTGCAGCTTCTAACAACTGTTGTGGAATTAAACTATCTAGGCTTCGGGTTGTTACTAGTGACTAGTTCTCTCTCTCCTTTTTTTTCGTTTTCTCTTTGAATTCGGAATGTTGTTGAAAAACTCATGATAGAAATCCAGCCTAGTTCTGCGTGCAGCTATTTGCACGCTTGTGTTTTTTTTCAAGCTTGCACCTTTATCTTAATAATGTAAGAAAGATTCCTATGGTTTCTGCTTTTATACTCAAATTGTTTTCTTAGACTTTCAGATTTGGATTTCATTGTGGTAGCAATCCTGCGCTTGCAAGTGGGTGATCTTACACAGGCTGAGCATGTTCTCCGGAAATTAAGCAATGTAAGTTGGTGCCACAGTTGAATATTTTGCGATTAAAACCAACTCGTGATACAGTACAGTAGGGAGTTTTCAGTTTAATTTTCAGTTCACTTAGTGTCGCTGAGGAGAGAATTTCCTGTAATAAATGTTTTTTGCGTCAGTCCTTTCTTGATTTACTGCTATATAGTCTTTGTTTCCAACATATATCTGTGTGCAGACTTTTACTGAAACTTTTCCCTAGAAACAACTGATTCAAGCTGTTTCAAAGTACCCAGACAAACTATGGAATGGAGAAAAGCTATCACATCTTGGCCAAGTAAGTGAGGTTCTGTTTTCAGTCCAACTTTTCGCACATTATGCTCTTTCTGTTATTGCCCTGTCCTTTGCTGTTGTAACTTCAGGCGTCGACTTCACTCATGGCGAATCGTTTGAATTTGCCTCCACAGCTGCTTCGAAAGCATTTCTCAAGAGCTTTTACAGATTTGCTGGTGTTTTTGTATGACAGTGGCATTATCACGCTCAGCAAAGCCCTCAGTGCACATGAGGTACGTCTATGATTGTATTTAAGCTAACCTTTTTCTAAAACCCTTTACTCTCGTATTATCTAGTTCTTGACCAATCCTTTTCTATTTTGGATTGTTTTGCCAGTTACGAAGTTAAGCATCTTTAAATCACGCGTTTTGAATTTATCACCAGTTCGTGGTCGTTTCCTACTGCCCATGCACTTTTATGTTGGATAATAGAAAGTATTATTTCTACAGCTGGGTGAAGGTAGTTTGGGAGCTGTTAGGCAAAATTTCAAGGGACTGGACCTGCTTGAAACACTTCTTAATGGTACGATACATCTTTGCTGGTTATTTTCAACAAAATATTTCAGCCTGCCTTTGAGAAAAAATTCCATGTTTCTCCTTCAAATATTTAAACAACATTTAACATTAAAAGTAGTTCAATATTCTAAAGTTTTTGCAATGATGCAATATGTAATCTTTCATTTGTTGAAAAGATATCAATTTCTATCTGAGAATGTACGTTTGATAAAATAGTTTCACGTCCAATAAAACATTGTGTCTTATTGTGACAAACC
This sequence comes from Rhopilema esculentum, assembly GCF_057945365.1. Lineage (NCBI taxonomy): Eukaryota > Metazoa > Cnidaria > Scyphozoa > Rhizostomeae > Rhizostomatidae > Rhopilema > Rhopilema esculentum. The sequence goes on from NW_028300847.1 coordinate 711,024, forward strand.
AGGCTTCGTTGCGTAAATAAGACTTGCCTTAACGGCACGTGCATGCTTTGAACTATATTAGTAATTATTCCTATTGACCTCTAAACATTCATTCTGTATCATGAGAACAAAATAGCTGCGAAACATTTCGACTCCCACTTACGACTTTGTTTAATATTCATGGTTTTGTTGTCTGACACTTGTGTTTTCCGCAAATATCGCCTCACCTAACACCCACCCCAATTATGTCTCTTAAATATGTTCCTAGATGCTGCATCATTGTAAACTTGTGTGATACACGCTGTAAGTAACATTATGATCTTAGTATTTTTATTTGTCTAGATGAGAAAAGAAAAGACGACTTTCCAGAAATCATGGTAAAATTCAGCTTTTTCACCACATTTAGGTGGACTAATTCAACGATTCAGTTAACGAATTCTGTATTTATCTCTGGTTTGCGTTGGAAAGCTCAGATGCCAATTTTTTGTCATCAATATCCGTTTTCATATACATCTTGACCTTTTATTTTAAAATATGAACTAGACTATTTCATAAATCTAAAAGCTGTCATCGAGAAAATTTGATTAAGCTTCTGACATTTAACCAAAGTATATTTCAGGAATAGTTTTCTAGCTTTTGAATCTACCAATAATCCGAAATACGTAATGGTTTATTGGTAGAGCTCGGTCGTCGTTCCATCTAGCAATTTTTTTAGAATCTATCAACATAATCTATATATTTCAGAATCTATAACCCGCTTTTGTGTAGACGGAAGGAGTTCGTTTTCACCCTAGGACTCCTTTGGTAATATTTTCAATTGGCAAACCGTACTGATTGGGTAACTTCAACAGTCATGTGTTCGCGTTTCTGATTTTCTTATTTGATCCACAACTGGGTATTATTTCCATCGTGTTCTTTCGGATCCTTATACTGACGTTTTATACTCTGAAATGTGCCAAATGAAAGGCTTTATTATGTTTCAAAGATATAATTTGTACCACCATACAAAAATTTGTTTGCAAGTATTTTTTTCTTTCGAGATTCGTTTTATTATTTTCGTATTGTTTTCAGTATCATCTTCTACAGCAGTATTTTCTATGGTTCGAAGCCAGCACACAACCAGAACTGCTAAAAATTCCGCATTATCACGTTGTAAGTGGATAATTTTGAAGCATTCTTTTTCTATTAGATTTAAAGCGGACGGTTGAGAGCAGCTGATGCTGTTTTCTTTTCTTGATGCTGATCCTTTTTCGATTAAAATTCATTCTAATGATTTTGGTCTGCTAGGAAAATGGTAAGGTTGGTTGACTGCATCGTTGAAGGATGTCGGTTCGTATGCAAACTCGACAAATTGGACGCTCACAACTTCTCCACCCACCATCAAATAGGTGTCCGCTGACAAAACTGGCGAGGCTAAAGGCAGCAAGGAAATGGACTTGCCACCCTTCCTCCTCGCGCTATCGACCCAGCACAAATGGCTTCTCCATCATTTCCCACGAGACTCACCTTTCCTTAACAATATGGCTTTATTTGCAAGTAGGTGTTTGTTAAATCCATTGCCATGATGTGTTCTAAATTTTTCCTAACTATTTCGTTTGCAGCCCAAAGGCAGTGGTCATTTTGCTCCGAGGTATGATTGGCTCGATAAGCTGCCACCCTTCTCAGGTTTGTGATGACGTAGATATTTCTAGCTGTTTTTTACCAGAACGTATTTGCATAATTATCTAATGTCGCTAATGAACATTTCCCATAGACGCCGTTTTACCCAAAATATTCGTTGCTCTTTTGTTGCAAAACCTCATTTTCTATACCGTTTTGGGTTTATAAGCTCTTTTCCTATTTAAATCGACACAATTTACGAATTAAGAGCAGTATGATTAATTTGCTTCGTTTCTAACTTTCTGCCGTCAATATTGAGACCTAATTGTCATGTATTTTCATTAGGAGACTTTCCCGTTCCCCAAGACTGCCTGCGACGTAAACAACAGCAAAAACTGTCTACACGATCTTCACCCGAGGAATCTCCTTTAATCAGCAAAAAATCCACAGAAACGTCTTTTCAAATTTGCACTTGTTGCTGTTGTAATAGCGTTCTTTTAAAAATTCAGGTAAATCAATCTATCCTATATCTTTTTATTGATTAAGTTGTTGCCGTAGTTTGCTTGTCTGAAGTGGGCAAAAAGCAATAAATCTTTTAGTCGTTGACGATCAATATAAGGAATTATCATCTATCTTGAAGATACGATTGCCAGGATGTGATAGACTGGGCATCCTTTAAATGGTCTACGATAATTTGTTAAAAAGACCCATTATTGTTTCCGTTCATCAAACTTTCTTGTTTCTTTAATTCAGAATTAAAGGTAATGCAAGTTCTCTTGCTAGTATGTTTTAGCAAAACCTCTTATTTCTCATTAACACAATGCAAATTTGGTCTTTAAATAAAGGTGCGGGCGTTTATCTCCATAGTCACTTTCATGCTCATCATTTTGCACGCCGGAAACTTACAAATTGTTGCAGAAATTTGTGGAGAAAGATAATTTCCTTGGCGACGATTCACTCAGGCTACTCTGCTATCCTTTTACTGGAAAAACTTTAGAAGTAAGTATTCACCGTTAATTTTACCCTGAAAATAGAGCTACATTGAAAATAATCATAATTACTGAATTAGGGTCGTTTCCTGGTCAATTTTGCAGGTCGTCCCGAACTTTTAACAATACTAGTCGGCTCTGGAACAACATTTCTTGTTTCCTCTTTGCGCATTATACAAACTTTCTTATGTGGTTTGATGTCCTTTACAATTTAAAGCATCCTCAAATATGTATATTATCTCAAAGGCAGTCGAGTTTGTGGTCCAGACCTACCCCGATATAATGCTACAATACGGAAAGGACATCTTCCAATCGAGGAAAGACCAGGTTGGTTGCACATTTTTAATTTTCACCGTGTTTCATGTAGTAACGAATACTTTATCGTGGATTTGAAAGAATGGAAGGTTATTTAAAAGATAATTAAATAATCCTCCTTAATCTTAAAAACAGCCTATAGTTATTCTCATCATTTTCTAAGGAAGGGGCCATTCTAATTAGGTTCATAATGCAGAGAAAGTTTTTTTCACTGGTTTTAAGTGGCAATATTTAGTTTTCTTTGTTACTTTTTGCTTCGTCTAATTTTCTACTAGCGAGCCATGATATCCTTTGATATCTCTTTGATAAACCAATCGGTTTTTACCGTGATTTGGGGTTTACTGAAATATATTTGTATCGATAGATCATATAATTTTAAAATTAATCGAAAGAGTTTAGTAATGCTTTGCTCTTTCATGATTGATTGAAAAAGATCAGAGAGAGTGCTGCATGACACTTGAAGTACTTTAGTTATCAGCAAGTTTAAGAAGGGAAACAATTCTTGGAAATCGTGTACTACTACACTGAGGCTTGCATTGCAAGGTTTTGTGAAGTTAATATGACATTGATAGTTTTGGAGCTGTAAAGCGGCAATGGAACCACCAAAATGGAAAAATAGTTGATATTGATTGTTTTGTCATTCTAGTGGAAAGTTTTTCTATCTTACCTACTCAAAGTACTCAAGAATGAACTTCATGAAAGATGGAACAAGGAGACATACCTTGACGCATTGAAGGGTAATAATCTTGCTAGATTCGTGATTGCAAATTTTTATATCAGTTTTCAACCTGGTTTGCCTGGTTTTTTATCGGTAGCGATATTATCACGCAATGTTTATATTTAGAAATAAAATCGCGTAGTGATGAAGATTCCATTGGTTGGATGATTTTTAAAATGTAGGCTATCTCGTTTTATGAACAAGGCTAAGCACTTTTTCTGTCTCATATTGAATCTGTTGAATGATCTTTTGATACCACGATTTTCAACCTTTTCGTTTTTATTTTAGGAACTTTAACGAAACTGGCGAGACTTTGCACGCCTTCAGAACTGGTCAACCTTCTTCCAAAGGATGGCACAGCAAAGTTCTTTTTGCCATTTGTCGTAGACTCATACCAAATTCACCGTGCAGTGACTATGAGGAATGAAATCCTTCAAACTAACATGGCAGTTAACACTTGAATATTTCACGAGCGCCATTGTTTTGCGTTTTTTACAGTTCTTGCTCTTCCCAGGTGAATGAACAAATGTTTTTGCGAACGATTAGACAATTTCTAAGAATGATACAAATAGAAAATTTGCAGTATAAGCTAACTGTATTTTGTATATAAATTGAATGTTCAGATAACTTTCTCGGTTTATATCAAAATTAGTTTTCAGTCAATTTAGGGACAGAAGTTGTTGTGAAATAACGAATCCTTTGTTCACTGACTTTCAGTTTTGAATACAATTCCAGATTTCGATTTTTTTTTCAACTTAAAGCAGCGAGATCCTGTAACGGTTTTTACACCAAAGAGGAACATTCTAGTTGTAATAGAAAAAAATTAAAATAAGAACAGTTTCCTGATGAATTTAAAGGTTTTGAACGATGTTTGCGAGAGATCTTGGTAATTAACCTCGACTGTCTTATCAGGAGAAGCTGTTAACAATTATTTATTAAAATGTTGTACAATAAAAGTAAGATTTTGGAATAGTTGATGCATTCGTCGAATTAATGAATTGATTTCGACGATTTTCCTTTTTCCAGTGTTATTTCTTTCTATGTATTATGGCAGAAATAATTCGCTCTTATAGCGACTGTGTTGTTAGCGCTGTATCCAAATAAATGGTGTTTTGCCAACGAACCTTTGCTTGAAACTTATGAAACCTCTACAAATCTCACTCTGCAAAGTCACCTAATTGATTGGTCCGTCTTAGTCAATGCGAAAATTCTAAGAGTCGATTGAGTACAATAAACCACACCAAGTATTCCAAATTCTGTTTCAACTCACTCAGGGTGCACTCATCGGCTTTATTTATTGCACAATCAAAGCATTAAAATAATTTTGTGTCAATAAGGGCTACTGTGGGTTTTATTGCTCTTTACAAACATCATCTTATTGGAAGTTTCTTCTTCAAATCTAGTAATGTTCTGAGGTTAACCCAGTATTTCTTAGGACTGTGTATTGATTGTTGTGTGTGTCAACTGGCCCTTTCTCTTCTTTTTTGTTGATATTACCATTGTTTTGTCCAACTACTCAATCTTTGTTCTTTATATGCACAGTCTAACGGAATGAAGCAAGAGTTAACTATGGATGTGTGCATAGGTCCCATCACATGGGTCCATTATCGATTTGATTGCCTTCTGTTCATACAGTAAAAACCCGCGTGTAAGTACCTAGGAATTTAAGAACCTTCAGGCAGAAATAAGCCTTTTTAATATTCCAAATTATAAGAACCTGTTTAGCCAAACAATATCTGTCTGGGGTTTAACGTGTCTTTTATGTGGGGTTTAACCATTTAATTTATATACTTTATTACCAAAAACAGAAAAGATGACAGAAAATATAATTTAAAAAAAATTGAAAATACACAATGTTTGTTAAATTCAAACTGTTATTATGAAACTATCATTGCTACTTTCCATATACAGTACTGAATCATTGATCAATTGTTGTTGGTAGGCTTTTGGTAACATTGGTACACTAAAAGATATTCAGAATGAAGAATAGACCAAGTTTATTCTGATAATTAACAAAAATATATACTCCATAGAATGAAGAACCTAATTGAGAACCTATTTAGCCTAAACTGACGATAAGTACCCCATAATGCAAGGACGTGTTTTGTGAAACTCTGAAAAAAGTAGTTTCTTGCACGCGGGTTTTTACTGTATTCAAAAGTCTCACTTTTTAACAACCCAAGATACTGTTTCGACTTAGTTATAACAAGATCCAGAGTTAGAGGATTCATTAATGGTCGATAAAAGTGAAAATTAGACATACTTAAGTGTCAAATCTTGGGAAAAAAATATTATTTAAGTTACAGTGAAATATCTGGGCTTGGTAACAAATTAAGATTTGGAACTTCATGTCTAGCAGAGTATAATTTTTTTAACGCCTAAATTAAACAGTGAAAATTCCAAACATCATCTGGTAGCGAGAATGGTCTGTACCGAGCATGTTTTTCTTACACGCACCCTTTCTTACAGTCATTTGAATTTTCGCTCTCTTTTGTGGCGGCGTCATAACCTGTAAGTTTTCTCACCTGTATCATTGAATATTAAGAACTTAACTGACGGTTTTGCCATCATGTCATATGAATTTCTAGACATGCGCATCAAGCGCACAACAAGGGGAAAACATCGGAAGAAACTGATTCATTCTTTTCTAAGCCAACAAACATAATAAATGAATTCCCTATTTTCTTTTGAATACGAAAATATTCCTACTGTTTAACAGATAGCTTGTTAGTTTGGTTAACGGACGTTTCAAATTTTATTATACACAAGCTGCATTCTCAGGAAGTTGTTTCTGAAGTGTCTGTTTATGACCCCTTTCTAAAGATTTCTATTTTTGTTTTCATCATTCTTTTTGTGTTCAGAAGCTGCTTGTTTGCGTAGGACTTAATAAAATTTTCCTTTGTTCGAGCTAATAAAACTTTGTCGTTTCTTTGCGAAGCATTTGCTTGAAAGGGTACTTGTACTGTTGGCTGGGGTGCAAATCCCACATGTTTGATTGGACCACATCGACACTATTGCGAAGGTACCTCTCTTCAAATCATCTCATTCTTTTTATCTATAAATTGAATAAGATAGAATATAAATTTGTCCTCAATGCTCTCCAAGTGTTTGGGTTAAAGTTTGATTTTATTCCTCGCCTATCAACAGCGAGGAGAAAGGGAGAAAAATTGTGAGATGCAGGGTCACAAATTCTATGACAGGGTCTTTCTGCATTGGCGTATGATGATACCTTGGCCCAGGCCTCTCTATTGATTTACTTCCTCTACAATAAATTGAAGGCGAAAAGGCAACAAATCACAGCCATCGTGTTCGTAAAAGATAGATTTCACCGAGAAAAATGAAACCAGAAAGTGATAAAAGCTTAGAGAATGCCGTGTCTATGATGTGAGTCCCCTGATACGTTTCCGATTTCTCAACAAGACAAAGAGGCGATCTGATTTAGGCCGTGTGTGGGTTGGCTACTTCTGAAGAAAAAAAAACATTGCGAGGCATTTTGCCAGAACTGAAATCTCGTCAATCTTACATCTATCAAGCATATTTGCTATGTTGAATAGCTTTTTTCAGACATTTTGGTAAGTATATAGGTCATCCGTAAATAGATCTTGTAATTCTGTCCTAAATTTATCCAAGAATAGCTATCGCATCTGTTGTGGTTTGTTTTGACACAAAGATGTCGCTTCTAAAACTTCAAGAGAACTTCGCAAATTTTAGACGAGAAAAGAAATATTTAGTTCTTAACTAATCAGATAACAGTTTTTTATGTCTTTTTGCTTTTTATTTTTATTCCACTTTTAGTGAATGAGTTATTACAATTTTGTGGTCATTTGCGTCTTTCAATGTAAGGACTCTTTACTCATACCGGCCTACCGCCGGGTTTTCTTTAAATTTGTTATTCCAAGTTTTTGTGGTGGGTAATGAAAAAGCGCTATAATTTATAGCAATCTTAGAATCGACTTGGAAACCTCGCGTTCTCTCTGCCCCTTAAGTTGTTCTGTTTTGTATCTATGGCTGCTTCTTTTCCTTTGCCTTGATGTGGCGTCTGCTTTTTCGTACAGTGTTAAGGTATCTTATGAAAATAAGAGATGTTCATATTATAAATGAAGATTCCCTTTAATTTGATGTGATCTTCCCTGCCTATTCTACTGGTGTTCTAGTTATGATAAGAAAATATAGTCTTTGATATTTACAATTATATGTTGAATCTGTATAAAATTGAAAGCCACATTTTTATATTTTTTAATTTTGAAGGAATTTTTCAGTTTTGCTAAGGACACTTGGTTGCCTCTAAAATCTCAATCCAGTGCAATATGCTGTTTGCTTTGCTGTTTTTCCTGGCACTACCAGTGAGTTATAGCACTGGTTGTATGAATATGTTTGATAAGAATCTATAATGAATTAGTTATTGTCTAAATTATAAATAACACTTTGTTTTTGACAGAAATCAACACTGTGTTATGTAGGGAGTCTTTGCAAACTTGCCAAGTAAAAGACAATGACTGAGTCAGACAAGGAGGCAAATGGCCTTTCTGTTGCTGCCAGGATTCGTATGTACCAAACTAATTTCAAAAGTAGTGATACAAAAGCATGTATAAAAAAGAATTCAAATGAGAGTCTACATCCCCCAGCTAAGCCAAAGAGAGCAATTTCTGAAGATGGTAAGAAAGAACAGCCTAAAACAATCAAACTACCAGATGAAAATGAAAGGGCCCAGTCAGTTCATCTGAGAGAAACTAGTTTGAGTGGCACTTCATCAAATGAGACCAGTAGCTACTCTCCTTGTCCCTCTCCAACAGCAAAGGCACAGTTGATGAAAGTTGGTAGCCCAAAAGTTGCTGTTAAAAGACATTCATTAGGTGAAAAGGCCATTGAAAAAGATATCCCTGGTATTCCAGCCGATAAATTACACGAGAAGCTAATAAAGCCACCATTGCCAAGTAAACCTGCAGCTTCACAGTTGAATGCTCATCCTTCAAAGGACTTGAATGATAACTGTAATGTAAAGCCAGAAAAAGTAGCGAATCAGTCGAATGTAAAACCTAAATTAAAACCTAAAGTATCTTCAGAAAAGCTATCTGAATCAAGTAAACAGAATGTGTTGGGGAATGATAATTTGAAAAGGCTTTCTGGTCCTCCAAGCCGTCCTTTGCCTCCTGGCCCAAAACCCCATTCAAATTCACTTACAGCTACAGACATTATGTCCAGTGCTTTTGAGTCAAAAAATATTTCAAATCAAGTGGAATCATTTTGTGAAGATGATGAGAGAGTTTATGAGGATCCTAACCAACATGGAAGTAATGAGTCTGATTTGGATTATGAAGAGCCAGGTTTGTTGAGAAATAAAATTTTTTTGCTCCTTTATCACTTTTAAAATGGCAAAAAATATACATTCAAAGCATCAAGAAAATTGGAATGTGTTCATGTACACAAAATCTTTACTGTTGTTCCGTAACTGTGTAGTGTCTGAAAGGATAAGCAACTGGCACTGGAAGCAATTTTACACAGTTTTACTAGAGTCAACAGAAAAATTTGTAAGCATGGGCTTTGGAGAGGCCAACCAGACTTCAGATTTTTTTATAGTTAGTCATTACATTGTGAGGTTCACATTTTTGCTGAAAGGAAATCAAAGTGCAGTGCCATCATTTATAAAATCACTGATAATGCAACCTATATACAATGGGTGAAGGGAGCAGTGCTCTTTGAATATATTGGAACAAAACATCTGTTTGTTATAATTATGATTGAAGACTTTGAGTGACATTGAAATGTAATGGATCTGCCCTTCCCAGTCCCAACCAATGTCATTATGTTTTTGGACAGTTCTTTTTTGAAAAGTGTCAATGCTTTGAAAAGTGCCATTGTAGATGCTCTTCCCAATGTCACCCACATATCTTCATTCCAGTCAGATCATAAGAAAACTTTTCAGACAATTTTTTTTCTGATAAATCTGTGTGTTTTTTCTTTTGACATAGTATGTTTGTTGGAATTTTAGAGATATTTGAAGGGGACAAAAAAGGAAGAAATGGTGTTATCCAAAGCACTGCAAAAAGAAGACCACCTCCTTTACCGTTAAACAGTTTGGAAAATACTAGGAAGTCTGTTAAGCCACCACCTTTACCATCAAGGAATTCAGTTAGTATAGCTGAAGGTAGGGTTGATTATTATTTTATACTTTCATACTCTACATCTTCAAAGTACACTCTAACTTTTGTAATTTTGATAATATAATGTGTCAGAAATTGTTGATATAATGTTATCTAACAAAATGAAAATTATCTATTTCAATGAACTATGCAATGTGGTTTTGAAATATGAAAGTTATGTATTAACCAATTTCTGATTTCTCCAGACCAGTCGCTGTATTCATATGCTTCAGATACAACTGAAATGTTTGCAAATAGAGTGTCCCAGCCTGGCTTATATGAAACACCAGATGTCAGTAGTGTCAGAGGCTTGATGCTGGGTATACAGCAGAAAAGTGGCACTTATGAAACTCCTGATAGCAATTCTGTGATGAACTTTCTTTCCAAAGTCAATGAAGTTGATGCAACGGATGATGCTACATATGAAACTCCGGACAAAGAGGTTGTTGATGGTTTTACCAATGCTCTCAAGATAAATGAAATTGGAGGTAATCTTTTTGTTTTTCTTTAGCTGCTACTGCTTTGTTGTTATTCAAATATTTGTAGCTTTAAAATTCATGAATAAATATAATAAATGTAGCAAAATGTTTAATTTGCAAAAAGTACCATCATTTAGAAAAAAGTTGTAGAAAGTCAATGAAAACATGAAATATTTAATTCTCCTGGAAGACATTTTCTCCTTTCAGTGAAGCATCATCAACCAAATGACATGAATTTGAGCTCTTTCCTTACTTTTCTAAGCTCTTATTTTTTTATTTGATGCCATATTTATTTTACCCTAGTTTACTGTCAATTGTCTACCAAAAGTTCTTGGTTCAGTTCTGATTTTTATTCTTTTATATAATTTTGTTCCTTTCTTCTTTTTCTTTGTATATTTTTTTCATTGAAGTTAACAAAAAAGCCTTTTGTTTGCACATAGCACATTGTTTGCATTTTCTGTTTGTTAACTGTCATTCTAGCTCTTAGGCTGAAGCTATCCCCCCCCCCCCCTGTATTACTGCAGACACATTTCATCGAAGAAATTATATCGGTTTCTTTAAAGTCACTACATTCCAAGATTACTGTGCAAATTCTGCATCTCTTCTCAATGGTATATTAATGAACAGACCAACTTTATCTGTTTGTCGACAGGCTATCATTTATTGTTTATCAGGTTGACTTTAGACATTGTTTGCTTTATTTGGGGCTTTGATCAAGCCTTGATTTCTTGTCTCCTTGATAAGTTTAATAATCTTGAAGTTATCGAAATTGAAGTGAGAATATTGACCAAGGCTAATAGCTGTATTTTGTTTATCTTTTCCTCTAGACTTCAATGTTATTCTATATGAATGCTATTCTTTGCTTGCTCGTAACTGTGCTCAATGAGGTTTCTAAGACAGCATTGCTTCAGCAATGTAGATTATAGGTTAATCATGTATTCTTATGTTGAATGGTGTTCCTTGATGACTGAAGAGGTTGACTGGAATATTTATTTTAGTATGTGGAAGGATTTGAATTGAAAATGTTATGTGAACTCTAGGTTTGTGGAATAGGTCTGTTATGTTTTTTTCTCAACTATAACAACTTGACGTGATTGTGTAAACTTTACAACATAGCTTGTAAGTTTTCAGGTTTCTCTTTGGTATGATCCCATGCCAGAAACTTTCATTAACAGTTTTTGGTATGGGTATGAATTTAAGACCGATGTTAATTAAAATGTTTAAATAGTTCTAATAATTGTGTTCACCTAGCAATTTGTTCCTTTTGGCTTCACGATTCCTTTATTAAAGTTACCCAAATTTGATTCACTGTTTGTTGGCCTTATCTCAGATCATTTGGTGGTCGACCTCGGGTTAAAAGTCCCTGTGTATTCTTTGTTTGCTCTTTTGAAATGTATCCACTACTTTTTCTGCTATTGAATTTCGCGGGATGATTTATAAGTTTGTTGATATAAAATCGTTCCTCTGTTCTTGACTGGTGATTTTATTCCTCCGCCTGGAATATTTCTGAACCTTTTTATTCGTTTAAGTGTTCATATTATTCCTTTGTTTGGTGCCATTGTGTGTGACAAGTTGTTGGATTCATTTACTGTGTTAGACTACTCATTCTGTGCCGTCTTTGAAGCTTTTTCTCGTCATTAGGACCATTTGACGACTAATTGTCCGATATCGCTGTTTCTGTTCTGTTGCTCGAATTTAATGCATCTATGCCTCACTCTTCCTTTTGTTGATTGTTAGCTATATGTCTGGATTATACCGCTGTTTTCCTCGAAGCGTCGCTTTCACCTTTAATATTTTCATTTTCGAATTCTCAGTTTCGAAACCGTTATGAACACATTGCAACCATACTTGCGTTCAGTAGGTGAAAACCTGTATTCTTTTTCGCGATAATTTTGGTAAATGACCTCTTTTTCCTTAGTATTTGGATAAAGCAAAATGATTCCAGCTTTTTAACAAAATACATGAATTTGCAATTGAACTGACTACTGCTTCATTGCCTTCAATATTTTAAACTCTTCACTTGTCGTAGAATTAACTGCATCTAAACCCATTTCAAACGACATTTAATCGTTCCTCAAAAGGAAGCAAAATAAATAGGTAACTTTTTGTGTTTATGTGGTTTGTAGATTGCTATTGTAGTATTCTTTGCACTTTTTACGTCAACTTGTAGTATTCTTTGCACTTTTTACGTGACCAATAATGAGAAGATCTGAAAAGTTTTTTCCTAAAGATTTGAACCTTTTCGGTTCTCTTATCGATTTTGACTTGATGGTTTTCTAAAGAAGCCCTCGTGAGACCAGCTACATGGCTATTTTATGCTATATGACAGCAATGCAAATATTATTAAGCAATAAAATACTGCTTAGGCTAAAACTTATGAGATGGTTTTCCACAGCTACTACTCTCAGAGAGTCTTGCAATAGCATAAGCAATAAATGATACAATTAGTGGCATGTTTACCCAGATATAGATATATTAATTAATTGGCAGGTGTGTCAGGCTCAGATTCCGATGACTATTGTGAACCAAACAGCGTTGACCCATCCCAACAAAGAACTGGGAGAATTATCATTCCACAGGCTCCGCAAAAAGTTTTGCCACCCCCTCCGCTTGGTGAAGAACAACCAGAGGCGGAAAGCAGTGATGATGATTCTGGACATGACTATGAAGATCCAAGCGAAGAAATTAAGCCATCTGCCAGGTTGCTGTCTCTACGAAGAGGCAGCCAGCCAGTTTTCAATCCCGAGGCCTATCTTGCGTTGGATGAAATGGATGACATGGGTGACAGTACAACTTATCAGGATGTTAGTTTTTCTACTTACAAACCACTTACTCCTAAGAAAGTAAAATATTTTAGCAAAGCAGGAAAATATTATGACTTACTTTTTAAGGGAATTGTATTATTTGTTTCTGCTTAACCTAGCTTCGTTCTAGATTATAACAATGCAATATATTTATAAATACAAGGCTTAAAATGAAAGGCTGCCAATCTTTGACAAAAAATGTACGTTTCTTTTAAGTCCTATGATAATAAGTGGGTGCACTAAAAAGTGCCCTTTGTTTTAATCTTCTGTCGTTATTCATCCAAAGTTTGTTTCTGGTATTCAAAATATTTTTTCCGCAAATTGATATATGTCTGGCCTAAGCCAGTTTTGTTATTTTCTACTTCTTCTTTGAATAATCGTTTTAATTTTTACAGCCTGCAGAAGCTTTTGCATCTATGAAAGGTAAGTTTCTTGTTCCACTTTGCCCCTTTGACTGTGACCCAGTTTACTTATAAATCTACCTTTTCATAGCGTTAAATGCCCACAGCAAATGCCCTTCTTCATTCAACTGAAACTGACAATTTGATAAATGGTTTGTAGCGATAAATATTAGCTTATGAAAAAGAAACATCTATGAGTTATTTTGTTTCTGAGTTGTGTAGTCTCTGCTTGTTATGAAAAGAAGCATTTTTTTGCGTAACTTTGTTTCTTCTTCCACTAATTTTCCAGTGCATCAGTACTATTTAAGTGCTGTAATTGACGTGATAGTAAATTTAACATCGTACTTGTAAATCTTTAATCAAAGATGTATTGCATCGCATTGCAGCATGTGCATTGATTTGCATTAACACAGTATATTTTGTTTCTGAGATTATTTACATGTTTTCGTGGCATCATCCCTTTTCAATATTTTTTAGGACCAGTTCTTTTAACAAAACCCAAAGATAACGAAGATGAATATGAAGATCTAGCTGACGGTGAATTAATTGTTTGCGTTTCTTAAAATTTTTTGCTGATTTTAAGAAAAAACAAAGATAGTTAATCAAATGCTAATATAACTGCTAAAATTGTACATCAAAAGTTACAAATGTTCCTTAAACTTAGCATAGACTGTTATGTTGGTCATGCATGTTAACTCTAATGCAAAATTTAAGGAATATATTGGCATTTAATATTGACACGTTCGTGCAGTTTTTGCGTATTCATTAAGCCAACATTTTATCTTTTGTAGAACCACTGTATCAGATGTATGCCGCTGACGTGCTATCAGAAATGAGACGGCAAAGTAAAAAAGAATACAAAGAAGATGACGTATTCAATGAATACAGCACTGGAAGCATCGAGGCTGGTCAGCGACTGTTATGGTGCCAGCTACCGTCAGTCAGAGACAGTGGCGTGCTCGATGAATTGGAGCCACGTGAAAGGAAGCGACAAGAGGTAACACTCTTGCTGTACTATTGGCAGCCCACCTGCGTCTATCCCCTATAACCTAACCCTTGATCTTTTCCATTAAACGGTGTAAACATGTTTTGGTAAATGCTTAGGATACCTTATTGCCATGTAATTTTCTGCTGATAATAAATTGTTTGTGCAAGTTTATTTCTTATTTTGTATTAAGAAGCAATTCTAGTTTCTTGCCGTTTGAGATCCAAGTCATATTCGTCACAAATAAAGTTACAAAGAGCCTTACAATTTACAAATACTGCTAGATTTATAGGTAAATTGTGGCAAATGGTAATTGTTAGAATTTAAATATCATGTAGTTATTAATGCCAAAGCCGGATGCAGCCTTGAAAGAACAGGAAGTAAAAGGCTTAGAAATGGAATATAGTAATGACGATGCCAAAAAACATCGTATAGATGGTGCGACTTAGCAATTTACGTGAGGTTCTAGTCTCACTGTCGATGAGACTATGTAGCATTTTGTTGATCAATGTTTGCTGATTTACGCTTATTTTTGATCATCATAATATTGCCAATGTTGTACCTTATAATTATATCCAATTAATTCCGCAGGCTATGTTTGAGGTTATCACGTCGGAAGCTTCTTATTTGAAAAGTCTAAGCATATTAGTGAACCACTTCATGAATGAATTTTTGGAGCAGCTAGAGAAGCCATCCGAAGAGCGTCTTATTGACAAGCAGCAGTTTCATTTCATCTTTGGTGGACTTGCAGCCATAAGAAATACTAGCGAGAAGTAAGCTGGCGCAGGGTGTTTCTTCGTCTTGTTGTTGGTTTTTTCTTTGATAATAATTGCGACCCATGGATGTTCGAATTGTCATGATCTATTAGATGTATTTTTCTATGAATTTTCGCTTGAATTGGTGTAAGTGATCTCGATTTCAACATCCCCAATCTTTGTTTGCAGATTTTTGCACAGTCTACGCGGAAAGCAGCAAGACAATTTTATTATTTCTTCGATCAGTGACATTGTCACTGACTATGTAAGTTTCTATTTAGACTATTTACTAATTAAGTCTTCTACCTTTTGTCAATCACTTTGTAATTTCAAAGATGACATCAGTGCGCCTTTTGAATATTTTCTCTTCTTATCTTCATCATCTGTTTCTTAAATGAATCAATTTTTTGTTAGGCCACGAAACACTTCGAATGTTACGTGAAGTATTGCTCAAACCAAGTTTACCAAGAACGAACATTGTCTGCCCTTGGGTGAGTTTTTGACTTTTTTAGGGTTTCTGCAAAATTTTCCAATTCAATCTCAAAGCATTTGGTAAAAATGCCTTTCAAATCTCATGGTTTAATTTGTTAAAAAACAGTAAACTGGCAATTATCTTTATAACATTTGAACATTTTCCAGTAGTTTACGGTAATTTCTCTCAATGTGATAAACATCATTGCTTATCTTCCAAGCACCGCTATTTGACTTAACTAGGATAAGCGTTGAGAGCTATCGAGTTCAAGCATGAGCTTTGTTTTCTCGTAGGAATGAGAGTCAAGCGTTCATTGATCTTCTTGGAAGACTGGAGTCGTCTTCTAGGTCACAAGGGTTGTCACTCCAGTCGTTCCTCGTGGTTCCGATGCAGCGAATCACTCGTTTGCCGCTTCTTATGGATGTGAGTTTTCATCCAATATGTTTTCGTTGTTTTTTTGCACAGTGACTTGCAAATTTTGTTTAGAGGGAACTGAATCTTGTGGTAAATATATCAATGAATTCTGGCCCATCCAACTTTCATTTTTAGTTTCGGATTTTTTATCGCGATTTATATGATTGTTTTAGGCGATTTGTCACCAGTGTGAGCCAGGCAGTGAAGAGTTTAACAATACGGACAAAGCTCTCAGTGCAATACATAAGGTAAATTCGCAAAATTCCCATTCAATTTTACACCTTTTCGTTTTTTTCTCTGTCGTTTTCGTTACTTTTCCTCCTTGTCATTCACTCATAGCTCTTTATGGCACACTCATTCCATCCTTATTACCACATATCGACGATTGGATTGGATGGAGCTCATTTGTTTACTTAATTTCCCTCAAGCAATGAGTTTTCTTCGTCCTACTCTACAGGTTGTGAAAGCTTGCAATGAAGGTGCACGGAAAATGGAGAGAATAGAGGAAATGTATTATGTCCAGCAAATGCTGTCTTTCAAGATGAAAGTAATTATAAGTTGATTGCTCTCGAATTGCAAACATGCAAATGAAATGATAACTGATATTGTAGTTGTCATTGTTGAAGTTTAGCTTTATCCTCGTTTGGGGATAAATTTGGTCACAACTGTTGGTACTCTAGTTAAGGGATTTTCAGCAAAATTGCTGCACTGCACGTGATCACATGGAAAAAATATTAAATAGCACAGAGACGCCAGAGCGACCAAAGGACAAGGGGGACGCTCTCAGAAAAATTGCATTTGAAATAAATTCAATGTTCTGTAGGTATTTAAAAATTGCTAACTTTTGTCATAAGAATTTTTTTACAAATTTCGAGAAATTTCGCCATGAGCAAGGCACGACAGTCAGGATTTCATATGACCTCTATATATTTTATATGCATTCTGACCCCCTTGCCACTCCTATGCAAGGGCAAGAGGAGCGGCTGCCCCCGCGCCTCCTTCAATGGAGTCACTCTGAATACGCGACTATTTCAATAATTTAGCTATTTTTACGCAATTAACAATACCTAATTTTATTTTAGCCTATTCCCATCGTATCGTCATCGAGATGGCTTCTCCGACGTGGGGAGCTTGTCTGTTTAGAAAACGAAAAGAAAGCACGTACTTTCAAGGCCCTGCTAAGAGGAGGAAAATACTACAGGATATATCTTTTTCTCTTCAACGACTTGTTGCTTGTTACCAAAATGAAAGGGTGAGGATTTTCCTGTTTTTTACGATAAAAGAAGAGTTCATATCGGCTAGTCAAAGCTTCTACCTGCCGAAAATTTGTGTTTTCTCTATGCTGATTTCCAGATGTCTTTGTATACCAGAATTAGAAAAATCATGATGCTTAACAAGTGATACCCAATGCTAAAATTATTCTGCCTGGTAAACTCGCGTAGGTAAAATGATCATCGTAAGATTTAACTGATCCTTCTCAAACATTGTGTTAATCTGAACCATCTCTTTTAGCGAAGAGAGTTTCAAAGTAGTTGATTACTGCTCCAGAACACTTATCCGAATCGACGAGGAGTCTGTGCCAACGGGTGATACGTTGAAACCTGGCACCGTCGGAATACCAACAAACAAACATATGTTTTCCCTTATTCTTTTGGAAAATCATCAAAGGAAGACAGCAACTTATGTTTGTCTTGCTGAAACAGAGTAAGTTTTCCCTTTTGGTACGTTACAGCTTTTCTTTTTGCCAGTTCATTCATTGCTCTTTGCTACTTTTGGTAGCTCATTCTCTTCGCCTTTTAATCTCGTCACTACTGGGATTTCTTTCCTACCACATAAGCAATGGTTCTATTCCACCCAGGTATTCATGTGTCATCTCCGGACTGAATTCTACTCCACTCTTCAACTGTCTTGCTGCGAAACCTTTTTGCCTTGCTGCGATTTCCTCTAGCTTTTAAGGACACTTGATACTCTGCTGTTTAGCAATAGATTGTACAGACTACTTTCTTCCATTACTTTGTTCACTGTTTCTGTACGTTCACTGTTTGCTTCTACAATTCGTGCGCAGTCCTTTGAATGCGATGTAGGCAAACATAATATTTCGCTAAACTAACAGTTTATTAAAAGAACCTCTCTCCCCCCCCCCCCACGTTCGGTGCTGTAGAAGTTGAAATCATTAGAAAAAACAGAAGCTCTAAAGATCATTCAAAACAGTGCTTGAAGGGGGTGGTTAATCAATACCCTACGAGCAGACAAACAGTGTTCATGCTGGCTAGATGCTTGTGATTGCTTGTGACAATTTGCAGAAAACTAATGTATCGTCTGCTTTTGAGTTAATTGTTTCTCTCTCTTTGCTCTCTTGGCAGGTTTCTGGTCTCACTTTCCTTACAGACGAAAATCCAATTATCCCCTTTCAAATCCATTTCAATCTTCTTCCGTTTTCCTATTCATGCTCTCAATTTGTGTTTGTTGATAGTCCATAAATGATTTACTTTCTTGAATGCTGTTATGTAATTGATCCTGCGTAGGATAATATCCTGTTTCATTTCTTTGTTCGTTTCAATAAGCTTCCTCATTTTTTGAATCGTTTGCAGACTTGCTTTCCCCGTTGCAAATTGATTGCTTGAGAGATGGCTTCAATCGCAACCAAATTACAATGATAACCAGACTGGTGATTTGTTTGGAGACCCACGCAGCAGCTTTCTAATCTTTGGTTTCTGAATAAATACCTATAAAAACAGACCTCTTGATTTGTTTCCTGTGTCATAAATCTTGTTAAAAGGTTCATTCTACTGGCACAGTACTCATTCTCTTGTATTGTCTTCTCTTTTAAGTTAATTTTTGACATAGTGCCTTCTTGCTTGTCATTTACGCAGCAAATTCAACTGTATGCTTAATACTTCACTTCAATTCCCATTTTGGTTGTTGGTTTTTTGCTCCTTCATTGTGCAGTTATTCCTTAAATGTACTATCTCGCATTGATAACATTAATTCGTTTTACTCTATCTCGGAATTATTTCCCCATAGAATTTTAAAAAATTCTAGTGATTCTTGGGTTGTAAAACCTTTTTTGTGCAAAAGGCATTTACTGGAGATGAGTTGATTTTGTTTAACTCATGTTGGTCTTTTTGATGTACACAAAGGAAGCATTGATCAAAAGGATATATTTGTAAATATTCTTTATCTTCCTACGACCTCTTGGGCGCATGGTCGAGTCTATTCTATGCCCCGGCTTCGTCGTTTTATTTTTCTTTATCAGTGGAGCTTCTTTTGGGCTTCCTTGTCGATATCTTCATTCGAATGTGTTGACTTTTTATACATAGGCACTATTGCAGTAACCTTTTGGATGACTTTGTACCTGTTGAGCTGCAGTGCCGAAACTCGTTTAAATCGTGTTGAAAGCAGTTTTTTTCCATTTCTTTTTCATTCCTGTTTATATCTGAGTGCCACACAATACATTTATCTGTACAACTTAGCCATACCTGATGCATTATTTCACCTGATGCATTTTTTACATCTCATGACAGTTCTCTTTCATAATATGTTTATATCAAATTATTATCGATTTATCCTTCAAAAGCTTCCTTCCATATCGATGGTCATAATTTTTGATAACGCATAAATATTAATTTATCTGTTTTTCAGTCTCTCCTCTTAGCTTATGTTTCATTACTACAACCTTGCATTGTTGCATTTCATTTTAAAAGTTCGTTTAACATGAGGTACTGGCTATACCATCATTATATTATACTGTTTTATTGTTATTTTGTGCCTCCTTTTAGAACGGAGAAAGTTCGTTGGATAGAGGCTATTAATCCAAAAACTGCAGGAGAACAGGATGGTGAAAAAATATACGAAGAATGGGGTAATTTCACTTTACCACTGTTGGTTAAAAATTTTGATGCAATTTTTTAGTATCTTTTCCTCAGTTTTGTCACAGCAATTTTGAACAGCCTACATAGCTTAACTTTTGAAAGATGCAACAAAAATATGAACAAGAATTCTATACTACTTCTGTTACTATAATTCTGATATTTTTTGTAGACTGTCCTCAAGTCCGTACTATTCATGCTTATCAAGCACAGCAGCCTGACGAATTAAATTTAAGGGAAGGCGATGTTATCAAAGTGTTGAGGAAATTGCCAGATGGTATGTCTCGTTGCACTTATTCTTATCTAGCACATTTCGTTCCAGCTCTAATGCATCAGCAGATTTTTCTCACTTCGTTAATTATGTATCGAAATGTTTGTTTTTAAGTCGATGTAGGACTGTCTATGTAAGTCCCCTAATTACAGTTTTCTTTCAATACCATTACAACTTTACCAGCTCAAGTTTGTACCTTGCTTATGTAATATGCTTAGCTATGTTGAATTATTCTTACGAATGTTTTGGTATATTCTTACGGATTAAAGGGTGAAACTTTAAAAGTCGCATTTAGTTGTGCCCAACTGTAGGAGTTGCCAATTTTCTCAGGTCTATTAGACATCCGATACATATCTAATATCAACATAATAAAATTCGTTGCTACAGAAAATTATCCAAAATATTTTTCCGAAATTATCAAAATGGATCCAAAATATTTTTGTCCCAATTCTTTATACGAAATTTTGCCGTCCGAAATCTTTCGATTTTCTGTGAAAGGAAATGTGAAATACATCTGTAAATCAAGAACTGTTAAAGTTCAATAACTTGCTTTTCTGTATCGATCTTTTTTGCCAGCCCCCTTGTTCAAGGTGATAAGATCTGTGAAATTCTTTTCCCCTCACCAGACGAGTTTGTCGTTTATTATTTTACTTGATGTTGTTAGTTGTTTGTCTTCTTGGTATCAACCATCTATTTCGATTGCAAAATTGATATTTAAGGCTGGTATGAAGGAGTGCATTTACTAGAGGGCGAGCAAGGTTGGTTTCCTGCAAATTTTACAGAAGAGATTCATAGCGAACATACCAAGGCCCGAAATCTGATGCAAAGGTACCGTCTTATCAACACAGTCACATTGGCTTTTGATTCAAAGTCGAAGAAGATATCATCGGGATCAAAGCAGTGAAAATTGATTAATACTGAAGCACTGCTCCTTCGAGAGTACCCAACTCCTCTGATTCTTCTTTTGAAGCCTGATGCCCGATTCCTGACCATCTATTCCCGAGTCCCGAAGTTATCGATTCTCGAATCCCGCTCTCAAAAAATTGCCAATTCCCGATTCCAAAAAATGACGTTTCCTGCTTCCCCGAAAAACATTGGGTACCACTTATGTTGATACATCTCTACTACTTTCTCGTGTTTCTCATCATGCATAAGTTTTTATATAATTGCAAACTGCCCACTTGTGATATCAGGTAAAATAAAATTGCCTTTATTACATTATTAAGTAACACATACTATTGTATTTATGTAATATCAAATTTTTGATATTCATTTGAGCACCATTCAAAATGCCAGAGAAAATTAAACCTAACGTTGACTGCGACCCTTTATAACCTTTACATAAATACCAACATGTGTTTTTATCCAAATCCTTGTAATAACAGGACACAAGAGCAATGAAAATATCGGTTTCACAAGTAAAAACGGACACTCTCCCTTATACTGATCTTTCATTTTTAGCTAAATTTTGTGAAAATCTGTTAACTTGCCAAGACTTTCCAAACAACAAGACAAGCCTGATAAATAATGACGTTTTGTCTTTGTGTTGGTGCTTGAAGTAAGAGCTCTGTGCGACTCAATTCTTTGTAAGAATTATAATTCAACGAAGATGTTTTCTTTGTAAGCATTTGGTTTATTCCCAGGAAAGGTTGTATTGTTTAGGCCGCTAGAAAGAGACAAAGAAATGTCTATTATCCATTAATGGTCTATTTGTGGGGATTCCTGGCCGAATAGTTTGGTGATTGCATTGTATGAATATGGGGTAAACCTGAAGAACAACCTTAGAAAAAGCTAAATTCATTTCTAATGAAGTTCATTTGATGTTCACTTAGAAACTGTTGCCATATTACTTTATTGGAACTATTCATGTTTTCAGATCTCTTGTGTCATATGTTGAGCTTTTATGAAAAGAAATGTCAACATCAGTTTGAGTGAACTGGGTTAGATTTCCTTTGTTACACAGAAATGTTTAGCCTGCATATGTTATGGATTGACTAGAATAGGAGCTGCATTGATTAAGGATCAATTTTTAAGTGAAGTTTTCCTACCTGGGGAGGATGGCTTTATTCTTTGATTAGACTGTGTCGTTTACATTTAGAGATTAAGTTTGTAGTTGCTTGCCTTAAAAAAATCAAAATTTGAAAATGTTAACAAGGAACCTATTTATCTGCAACTTTTTTGCACATATCAGAATGTAATGTGAAATAACCAGGTTTTCAATATTAAGGTAAAAATAATTGCAAACTATTTTGTAACATTTTATAATTTATTATTATACTCTTTGTGATCAGATGTAAAATATTTAGGATCCGAAGCTGAGTATTCTAGCAGAGAACAGTCCTTGTTACATAATTTTGTAAGTTAAACATTGGCGTTCAGTTAATACAATAATACAATTTGTAAGAATTGATTTTTTTATCTAGTGTATATCAAATCCAATAAAGGGTTGCTTTTCTCTGTGTAGCATGATATTCTTATTTGAAAAATCATGTTGTTGCTCACTTCAGCGTGGGTGCAAGGCTTATACTCTTTCTGCATACTTTGATTGGGGAGTTGTGTCTTTGGAAATCTGTTAGTCAAAATTTGCATGTTTATAGTAGTTTCGTTTTGTTTTGTTTTGTTTTGTTTTGTAAGCACCCATGGTCAAAATAAAAACTTGCTGGTTCAGCCTCGTATGAAAAAAGAGTGGTTAATGTAAAATTGCAGGTAATCTTTTTCTCAAATTTCAGCTGCTTAAAATATGTCAAAAATAAGCTTGAGTACATATCTGTCATTCTTCAAATAAATAATTTCAACTTTTGTTCACTTTATCAATTTCTATCTGTAGAGTATCCTAGATCAAACATAACAATTTCAAAAAACACGCAGCTTTGGTAATCAAATCTTATCAAAATTTTTGACAATAGATCTCACATTTCTACACATACAGCTTATCTTTTGCAAAGTATTCTTAATTTTTTCTCCTTCGAGAAATGAGAATGTTTGATAACAGCACCTATCTGCAATCAATTCTAGGTCACTACCTTGGGTCAGCAAGTAGAAATGAAATACTGGCAGCAATTCATGGGAATGTTTAATTGATAAGCATGGGCTTCTTCATTTCTTTTACAGTTTCTTCCCCACAGAGAGCATTCACAACCTCAAAAGCAAAATCAAATGCTGTGCCAGGACCTCGGCTTGTGATCATATTGTTGTCAGTGACAACTGTTTGTTCTTGGTAACTGTATCCTGAAAAGTATGAGTACAAAAAAATTTTGTCTGGGACTTTAAATGTTAGTATAAACATTTCAGAACTTACTGGGAATATATTTGGATTTGTGCACCTTTCTTACGACTTTAAGTATATTATCAAGAAGATCATTTTGGCTGAGATATCAGGTTTGAGGTTATCAAAAGTGATATCAGGTAAACAATTTCTAAAGCTTGTGTTTAGTGATCAAAATAGTTTTATTGCTAAATAAAATTGATGCTTTGGGTGTAGATGCTTCAGTTTTTTGATTGTCATGTGCTTAGATAATAAGTAAATCAGAATTTAAGATGAACAATTCATCAACATCAAATGAAGAGCAACTCACCTTGTGTCAGTATTGAAACTTTAAAATTTAAGTGCACTGCTAACATCATTACATCACTTTCTCAAATTTCATGAAAAAGAAGCTTTAAGCAGTTTGCTTCGAATTTCAACCTTTTTTGTTCCTATTTTTCCAATAAAGTGACACTTAGTGGTCATCTTTCATGTATACTCAGAGAATCTTTTACAGAATTGTTTTGAAGCAATGCTTCAAAAAGTTCTGCTGAATTTTTCCCCTTGAAACAGCAAACCAACCATTAAATTTCCATTAAACTGAAAGTCTAAGGAATGGTAAATGCATTTTCCTGCCATAACCTATCGTTTCCAAGCCCCTTCGCCTCTGATTCTGATTTTGAAATTGGTCAGCTAAGGCCCGTGGTCACTCTGAGCTGCCATTTTGACCTACCCTTTCCATACTTTTGCGACCCCAGTGTATACACTATAAGCTTTTTCTTCTGACACTGACTAGAGTATGATATTTTGGAATAAGGGTCCAACTAAACAAGATGGAAAATATATACCCAGTTGCAGGTCGAAATAGGCCAATCAGAAAAATGAAAGGATGTGACTGGTAGGGTACCGTTGTCCAATTGGTGCCATGATTGGAAAAATCAGCTATTATGCCATTGAAAAATAAGCAGCACCACTGATCAAAGAATTGGCCCAATATTTCACTTTTCACTATACTTTTTCTTTAAAAACTATAATGAGCTGAAACATATAAATCTTTTAACAGTCTAGCCCCTGAAAATTTAACTTGTTCTTTTTCTAAACTCTAAGACTTTTAACTTGAGTTCTTTGCAACTCTGGCACTGACTTGCAAGTACCACTAATGAGAACATCCAGTGGACAAAAACATTCTGCTTATCGCTGAGTCAAAGATTTGGAACATTGACTCTATTCATTGTCTCAAATTGTGTACTATAAAAATTTGAGGGAGCTTCTAGTTGGAGCAATTGTTTGTCTTTATTTCTCTCCTCTTTATTTTTCACTAGATTGTAATCAAATATATATATATATATATATACATATAGATAAATTTTCTTTTATCCAGAGGGCCATTTTCGAAGCAGGTTTTCGAAAGTGGATTGTAACAATGTACAAATAAGCTTAAAATTAAAATGAGAACCTTTGCTAGAAGATGGAATGAAAACATCTTCAAGTACTCAGAGTAACTTGGACAAAATGCTGATAAAGTAAACAACACAGCACTATAATCAAGAAAAATGAAATAATTTTTATTTGAATGAATGAATCACATACCATCAAATTTTTCTTTAACTGATGGGTGTGATGTAATCTTTTTCCCTTTTCCAATTCCATGAGTTGCAAAAGCAATAGGACCTTAGAGACAACTACTGATATTTCATACTGTTATGTAAGTGATGATTAATGAAAAATGTATTAAATAATTCATGATCTTAAAATGTAATAGCTACACAACATTCACAAAGATCTTTTTTAGAATACTATTTGTTGTTTTTTAGACATCAAGAGATGCATATTTACTTCATCTTTCTTGGATCAAGTGAGGTTCCATATTTGAGATAAAAATCCAAGGGAACATTTTTAAGCAAATTTCATTTCAGTGAACATTCAAAAACAGCAGAGGCAGTGCCACAGGTAAGGTTGGGGAGGATATGTCCAGCAATTTTTTTTATTCAAGGATTGATTTCTTATTTCATTAAAAATCGACCAAAAATGGCAGGGGGTGATTTGTGTCATCTTGAAATTTCACTGGCAAATCAACAATTTCTAGCAAGCTTCAATTCCTGATTATCCTAGAAAACCTTCAAGTTGGTTGTTGAGATAACAAAGAACAATTCTTGATTATATGGTATGTTGACAGTAAAACTAAGGACACTGTTTCATCACTGTTTTCTTTCTAAAATATTTTTAAAAGGGTGTATCCAGTACTTAGGGGATGACATCTAAAAACTAAGCATGCCCCCATATCCCTTCCCCCTGCCCACCCTAAATTTTTCTGGCTGGTGCTGTCCTTTCAAGACAGAAAGGACAAAAGTAAGGTATGAATAACAGCTTTTAAGGATATATAGATAATAACAGATATACTTAAAGACTAGGGCATATGAGAAGAACATGTCAATTAAAAATCTTACCTGCACATATTGCAGCAACAATTTTTCCATCTTTTTCATGTGACTGAAGGATCTCCTTCACAACTGATGACTAGAAATGAAAAAGTTTTAATAATGTTCAAAGTAATTAGACTTTTCATCATATAATGAACAGCTTCCTAAAAAATATCAATGGTTTTCATTATTCATTTTTACAAAGAAGGTTGATTGAACATTAAAATTTTGATGGCAAAAAGAGCAGTTAATGTTTTTCACATCAAGAGAATAGTTCAAAGGTTCTCTTTATGTCAAACAAACATGTTGATAGTCTATATTTGCTTTGACTGCTAAATCTAAATGGTTGTTTGCTTAAACTGTATCAAATTGTGCATGTACTTGGGACAGGATGGAGCATGGGGACACTTTTCAATCTTCCAAATCATTATCTAATTTTGGCAAGATATGGGATCTCAAAAACAAATACTCTTACTTCTGCAAGATTTTGAGCACCTTCAAGTCCACCAGGAAGCACAACTGCATCAAACATTTCCTAAAATGACAAAATGAGACTGCAATTGAATAGTTAAAACAAAAATGGGTTTCGTTATAAGTAAGTAAGAGCATTCTCGTTTTACAAAAGTAATTTGGTAGTTGTGGACTAAAAAGACACGTTGCAAACCTTTTTGACATCTTCCAGACTGATATCTGGTTTGACAAAAACTCCTCTGCTGCATGTCACCACCTCAGAACCATGCAGACCTGCCACGACTGTATCTACCTGTCAAAAAATCAAATGTAACTTATAAACTTTCTAACTGTATCATCCAAACAAACTGTTGTAAGTAATGGATCTTTTTATTCTTATTGTAAGTAACGGTTCGAAGCATGTTCTATCTCGAACCAGATTGCACTGTTTGTTAGGCTAGTAAGGGTCATCATCACTGGCAGCAATACAAACCATACCTTTGCTCTTCTGAGAACATCAATAGATATAACTGCCTCCATCTCTTCAGCTCCTTTAGCAAGAACAACTAAGGCCCTTTTGGATGCCATTTTCTCCCTCTTCGCAGCAAACCAAGAAGAAGAAGATTGACCAATTTCTTGAGCTAACTTGTTTCCCTGTGTCAGATGGAAATCCCCCTGATGAATGCATGCATGGAAGGGGGGCATCGCCTGGAAGAGTAGAAACGCGACAGGAAACTTTCAGTGAAAACATGTAGAAACCCCTTTCTGGTGCAGTTAATACGTTTTGAAACCTTCATGTATGTCCGTGTAATTTCTGACGAGGAGGTGTTTGCTTCTGCTGATGAAAAACTTTCCCTGAATGTATTCTTGTCATTCCTGACGTATCTATCATTTTGTAAATGATACTTCTTGGAATCAGTGGTGACATTGTAATTCAAATTGTGTGATTTTCAGGGGCGGACTTAATCAACAATGATTGTGGGGGTGTTAGAAAATATTTTTAGTGCCACACCCTTCAGGTCACTGGTAAATGATGGAAACGCCCATTTTCTAAATTAGATTTTTAATTTTAAGGTAAAGACGATAAGAAGCAGTGGCGTAGCCAGGGTTAGAAGATTGGAGGGGCAAAGAGAAGTAAATCTTTGCTGATCAGACTCTAAGGAATTTGGGAAAACACCCCATTTTGTTAATGCGTTTGGAAAAGCTATGGCTTTTTACGTGGCAATTTCGCTTTATACAACGTCATATCTAGCTTTCTGTGGCTGACCATATTCTACAACTGTCTATGTCCTTCACAATTCCTCTAACGTTTATATTCTGAATTGTGTAGGGCTCGGAAGCTCTACGTGTAAAAACTGTTTTTCTAAAGTTCTAATCAAATATTTAAAAATAATAAACAGTATTCAAAAGTTGCAATTTAGTCCATTCTCCTTTCCCCGACAAGCATTTCAGAATCCAGTCTTTAGCTCTTTAGCTCCTATTTTATCGGGATTGTCTAAAGAGCGTGAAGGATGAAAATTTTTGCGACGACGCCCTTGAGATGAGCTTAAAATACATTTCAGAATGTTTCTTACAATCATTTGCTTGCAGTCTTTTAAAACGCTTTAATTTTATTTGAAATTTAAAGTAACCCCCCCCCCCCTCCCCCTAAATGTACTAATTCTATTGCAGATTCGCACTTTTCTCAGACATCGACTTTCTGAGTGGCCGCTCCCAGTTGGCGTGGGCCCTGGACCATCTGTCTAATGTTATTGGCCAAATTTGGCCGAATCTACCAACCCTGATAAGAAGATAAATAAATTAAAATCTTGGCGTTACTTTGTTACTACTGACTATCAAAAAATTATCTTTACCGAATGGAACCAAATTTACCGGAGAACACAGACATATTGAGGGAGGGGTGTCGCACTCCCTACACCCGCACTCCCCGCTAAATCCGTCCCTGGTGATTTGGATCGCTTTAAAGAAAAGGCAGTCATTTTCATTCAAGATGATAAGGCTAGGGTCAAAACTATACTTTTCGTTGGCCTTTTTAGCTGTCAATTAGATGTATCCAATTTTAAGCCTAATTTAAATAAAAAGACATAAACAGAAAATCTGAAAATTTAAAAAGAAAAATAGTAAAAATCCGAAACGGAATTATCGCCCGATTTCTTTGGGAAAATTCTTTAGAAAATGATATATGATACTCTTTACAAACATAAAGCAGCTAACGAGTTGGTAAACTTGAACCAATCGGGGTTTCGACATATTATTGGCGCTCGTTACTTAACCCTGATCCAACGAGACAAGCAGTTGAAGCGACTTTTTCAAGAAAAAAGGCTTAGGTCAGTTACCTTAAGCTTAGGCCAGTTAAGCTTAGGCGATGTCATTTGCCATATTCCCCAAAAAATGGGAATCCAGTCAAGATACCTCGCTGAATTATCGTATGAATTGCCTGAATCCGTTCAAAATTCTGCTGCACTTGCAGCGTCTGATGCATGGAAAGGAGCATCTGGCGAAGAACTCTACGAGAAACTTGGTTGGGAATCCTACGATGTTGGAGCAGGCGTCTTGTCTTTTTTATGAAATTGTAAACGATATTACTCCGGATTACATGGTTTCGTTCATGTAGCATAGTATAGTATAGAAATTTGTTAGGTAATGTAAGAAATGTAAGGTTTGTATTGTAATCAATTATAAGAATAAATAAAAATATACATTAATGTTGATGATGGTGATGGCTTTCAACCATCTTGTGAAATATGCTTCCGCTATAGAATTTTGGCATTAGCACGTAAGCATTGGGAGTACAAAAAACACTTGGCCTTTACAACGGTCATCAAAGCCAAGCAATCTTTTTATTCTTTGAAAAACATGGTATCGATCTTTCTTGATAAGATTTTTTTGGCTCCAAAGTTAAGGGTTTAAAGCAAATAATTGACATAGTTGTATCTACAGATTATGTTTCCTATGAAAAGTGAATTGGCTCTTCTGGAAAGGGTACTTTAAACGGCTGCCTGTATTTAGCTATTTGCTCTTCCATTGGCGTGGCAATGATGCAATCTTGATACGCGAACATGCATAGTATTTGAGTGTGTTGCTTATTTTAAAGCAAAGGACTTTGTGTGTTGACAAATAAAGAAGTATGGTTGCAAGAGCTCTTATAAATCTTCGATCTATTGTCAAATTTTGAATCATTTTCAAGTGCCTCAGAACGTATAAATGCAGCGCTTTTAAAAGATCTGCACTTACTAATTAACTGGGTAGCTTGCTGGTTGTGTAGTGGTAAGTGAAGGCATGACTGTATACAGGAAATTAGTAGTTAAAATATAAATATTCTAGGTGTAATTCTTTTTACCATTGAATATTCAACTTATTGTGAATTGTAGCGGTTCTTTGCAAATTATAGGAAAATGTGTTGATTTGAGCTTTAAGTTTCTTTACAATGAATTTTTGTTTTAAGATAAAAATTGAACTCAGTTTGAAGTTTGCATTCCTCTTTCAGGTACATTTCACAATGAGGACTTTCATCTTTCTTTCAGTGTTGGTGTGCATATGCAGTGCAGGTAAAAGTTTCAACTTTCAATAAACATTGTCTTTTAGATTTCTTAGAGGATATTTTAAGAAACAAAATTATTTTTTTTTAAATGATAAGGATGCAGACTGATTTTAAAATAGAAAATAGATGCATCGAAGAAAGCTTTTCTATCGACAGTAACTGATGTTGAAAGTGCCTGACTTGCATCAAAGAATTGCTTTTCCTGAAAAGCTTGTCTCTATTAAAAAGCAATCAGAGGCACCAGAGAGTTTCTAAATTTTAGCCAATTCTTTCCTAAGCTTAATGCTATCTTGACTTTTCTATTTTTTTAGTTTTGTCTTTAATTTGGTTAATTTGGTCATTGATCTTCAAAACTGGAGAACTAAAAAAGCTTAGCTATTCAGGCTCTTGCATCTTCATCGGTTATACCTGGAATTTTCAAACAATTTCTAAGCGAAATGTAAATTTGAATTCTCAATTCAAGCTGCGAGAGATAAAAATGCAAAAAAAAAAAAAAACCTTCACTTGATGCAAAAATTGTGCTCTATGGTGGTTGTTGCAGTCCGGACAAAAGTTAGGTGTTATAGATAACTAATAGATAGCTATATGATGTAACTTTTATTTTGCTTTTAGAACCCTTCGAAGGAGACATTATCTTAGACCCACACACAAGCGACATTGTCAACGGTAATTCCGCATATGACGCAATCAAGTCTGAAACACAAAAATGGACCAATGGAGTTGTCCCTTACATATTCGACTCAAGTTTCGGTATGTTCAGATATTTTTGTTAGCTTAGTTGAAATCTTGTTAATCCACGATTAAACGAATTCTTTAGAAAATACCCTGTTTCTAAAAAAAAGTATTTGCCTGCCTTTCACAAATGCAGATTCAAGTTTTCTTGTTGTTAATCTGCTAAAACGCTTGGTATTTTTTCGTTCCCTCATTTGCTTATCAATTGCCAAGTATATATTAGCGGAAAAGAAACGTTAAATATTTTCATATTTATAGTAGAGAATGATACATTAAGGTAAGCCTAGTTGTTGAATGTTTGATATTATAGGTTTGCCAGGACCTTATTTACATCTTTTTGTTGCCATCCCAACATTATGAACTTTCATTATTACTTAAGAGCTATGTCAAAACACCGTTTTAAGTCTATTACAAAGTGTATGTTTTATTTGATAGGAAGTAGTTATTACAAGAAATAGTTGAGAATACCAGTAACGTTGATAGGAGCTGAGTAAGGACTGTTCCAGAGTAGTTTACGTTTATGTATAATCCGCTATAGATGACTAGAGTCTGTTCTCTATCGCCGTTATAAAAAAAGGACATGATCTTACTTTCCTCAACTTCCTCTTCTAGCTTTAGATATGTAAGCAACCAATTTTACATATTTTAATGAATGATTACAGTATGGACAGACATATTCATATAAATAATGTACTTTAGGATGAACCATCAAAGGACTGTGTGGTTTTAATTTGCTCCTGATACAGTATAGCTATTTATTCAGTGTAGCTATCGATAAACTATAGGTACAATATGCGAAATGCTTTTTTATAGAAACCAGTCGCAGGGATGTTGTCAGGCAGGCAGTAGCTGACTTCAATAGATACACGTGTATTCGATGGGTGCCGAGAACCAGCCAGAAAAACTACATCAAGTTCATTGTTGGCGGAGGGTAAGAACCTTTCTGCTTTCCGTTTATTAACTTATGCTACATTTTAGCTGCTCTTGTAGACAAAATGAACATATTGTTTTTGGATCGTTTTCGTCCTAAACAAAAAAGTCTTGTTCTGCCCTCTTTCATTTTTTATACTGGCTTTATATGACTCGTTGGACATCCAGAGTTGATGTATAGGAAACCATCCCATCTCATTCCAAAACTGACATGTTTCTGTGGGCTCAGTAAAAAGGAAAGTTGTCCGTGAATAGACAAAATCTTTTATCATGGGCCACATTTTACAGTTACCGATGGTTTTACAAGCCTTTTTTGTCAAAATCACTTCAGAAAATTGAAAGGATACAGGAACGCGCCCTAAGATTTTTGTACAATGATTATCTGTACAATGATTCTATGATGATCCTCATACTAGGTCAAAAAAGTGTACAATGCAAGTTGCTCGTCAGAGAACCCTCTGTATCGAAATATTCAAGACAATTAGAAATTTAAATCCACCGTTCATGCCTAGCATTTTTAGTTCAAGAACTTTAAAACACCCTTCTCGGAATCCTAACAACTTAAATCATTTTCGACCAAACCAAGTAACTTTCGGTTCCAATAGCCCTAAGGCCATAGGACCTCAGATCTGGAACTGTCTGCCAAATAAACTAAAATCAGCTGACAATCTTAACAGCTTCAAACGTATGATAACACGATGGGATGGTCTAGCAGTGCAACGTTTGCAAATTTAATGATATCGATATCCTGTAAATCTTGTCTATTCATATCCAAGTTGCTTCTAATATCTAGCTTATGTATGTACGTATTTTTTTCCTTAGTTATTTCCTCTTCATTTGTTATACAGTAGATTCAATTTAGATTAGTTGTATATATGTATATATCCATATATGTATGTGTATTGCTAGAAGCAATATCGTATTAAAAAAAGGTAACAAACAAAACAAACAAGCCTAAGATGTTCTCATTGACCATCAAATATGCTCTACTTTCCTTCTGTGCACAGATGCTATTCGTACATCGGTATGTCTGGTGGTGAGCAAGTGGTGTCAATAGGCCAGGGATGTGAAATCAAAGGCATTGTGATTCACGAAATGATGCATGCAATGGGTTTCTGGCATGAACAGTCCAGACTGGATCGCGACCAATATATTAGGATTTTCTGGGATAACATCTCTAGCGGCAGAGGTATCTATTACAATTAAGAATTACTATACAATTAATATATTGCATAGTCAAAAATTATCAAGAATCGTCAAGGGGGTCCTTTAACTTAAAGTTTTATCCAGAAATTGATAGAAATTAAAAGTCATACAACCTTCATGTCCACCCGTCGCAAGCATAAATCTCTTTATCGTATGCTTGTTTTCTTTTTACCAGTTGAATGCATTGTTGTAGTTTCTAACTTCATTTTATGGGCACAGGGCAGACACAGTGTTTTTTCAGTTCACTGAATTGCCTAAAAAGAATAAATGAATCAAACTCTGTATGCAGAATAAGGAAGATTTTCAAGGCACTCAATTGGAAATTTTTCTTTAACCTGTCTTTGAATTTGTCCTTACAGGGTAGATACACTCCCTTGATCCTTGTGGCATCGTTTAAGTAGTGTAGTAAAAGGGTTTTTCAAAGGAAAAATTAGTAATTTTTCAATAAAGCGTTTTATGAAATTGTATAAAAAATCACTAACATGAAAATTGCGAAAATTCTAAAATGCTTACAAATTACTTAAGGTTTTTTCATTTATATAACAAGCTTACAAACATTTTTTGCTTAACTGCCCAATGAAAAACCGATATAGCGGGACATCTTATCTTTGATTATTAATAGTTAACAACATTTCATAAAAATGGGCAGTATTGTGACATTTTTTGTCAATCAATTTTCAACCAGCCAACTACAACTTCAAGAAGTACACTCATGGTCAAGCTGATTACTATGGTGAAGGATACGACTTTGATAGCGTGATGCATTATGGGAACTGGGCTTTCAGTACCAACAACAAGATGACAATCGAGGCAATTCAAGATCGCAGCAGAATGCTGGGTCAGAGAGACGGGTTCAGTCAAACAGACGTTAGGCAGTTAAACAAGGTGTACAAGTGCACTGGCTACGAAAACGTCCAAGTCCCTCCTCCTAAAGGTAAACTGAACCTCTTGTTGACCGCAAAAGCCTATTTTAATTGAACTAACCGCATTCAGCCTGATGGCACAAGCTACTAGCAAAGCTGAAAATATTGATTGCATTTCCATCAGTTTGGCAAGCAAACTTTGTTCTCATTTTGATGATTATTTTATTCAAATGTGTAATTAGAAATTTCAACTGTTACACAACAGACTAATAGATTGAAACAAACAAACTTTTTGACTGATTTATTTTCTTTGAAGAAAAACTGCAGCTGTAATACTACTTCAACATTTCCAGTGATTCATACGACCCAAATATCATTTAGACATAGATAAAAAGATTGTAAAGAGGATGGCAGTGAATCTTTTTGCATTACTTAAGATTCAAAAAACTTTTTTTTCCCAAGGTTGCATTAATCGATATGATAGATGTGCAGAATGGGCCAAAGCTGGTCAATGCCAAACAAATGAGCGATTCATGCTGCCATACTGCTGTCTTGCCTGCAAAAATGGAGGTATGTTACTCACTAACTCTATTGTTATTGCTGTTGAAAAAACCTGAATGTAAATGCTAAATACTGACGAATCTGATAAGAAAAGGAGCCCTGGAGAGACTTCACCGTGCACCAGACACACATGAAAAATGGAAAAACTGTTGCTTAAAATTGAAAATACCAAGCAACAAGTAAATTAGCAGCTTGAATCAGTGGTGCTTACCTTATCTGATTATTTGCCATCATTGCTCATTTGCGTTTTTCAAGCTGGAAGTGAAACAGCAATGTCACTGTTCTTCCCGACTCGATCCCTCTTTACATAAAATAGTTTACATAAAAGACTTCCTAAGACCTTGATGTTGCTTGAAAACTCCTTCATAACTTTATTCGAGAATTGCTGATATCTTATATTTACGACACAGGCGGTGGCTCAAATTGCTACGACAGCAACAGCAACTGCAAGGCATGGGCTGATGGAGGACACTGTCGTATCAACCCAGGTTACATGTTGAAGAACTGCAAAAAGAGCTGCAATGTCTGCTGAGTCAAATTAGGCCCTTTTTATGGAAATGTCTAATTAGAAATTGTCAATTTTTGAGTTTCGAGGAACTAAGAGCTCTATTATTTGTATTTCTTTATGAAAAACTGCTATGACGGTTCAACAAACAGAGCCGACAAAAAGGGGAACAAAGTTAGTACCATATAAAGAGGGTTCGGTCCAGAGCTGAAAATTCTCAACTATTTTATGGGAGAAAAGGCTCGTAAAATGCAATTTTCGCACAAATACTTCGTTTGCATAACACTCAAATTGGCAAACGGAATACATTCTATGATGAAAACAGTATTGCTCTACTTTTGGATAGTAAAACCCGCGACCCTTATTGTTTAAAGCAAAAAAGGAAATATACTTCAGTTTTAACAAGAACCTGAAAAGCTTTCTAGTTTTGCTTTCAACCGAAATAAACATTTTTCCAAATTAAAATGGGAAGCAGCAATCATAAGGGCAGACTTCCAAGGGGGGGGGGGCTCAAAAATTAATTGCCATCAGTAAAGGAGACTGCCAACGGCGGAGGGTAGAAAGAGGCCTTGATGAAGGGTCTAGGCGATTTTCTTTCACGTTGGTCATTATCGTTATCATTTGATCTTGATTAATTCTTGAGATGATTTCTATGCGTGAAACCAAGAATTTCTAAA
Organism: Rhopilema esculentum; assembly: GCF_057945365.1. Taxonomy (NCBI): domain Eukaryota; kingdom Metazoa; phylum Cnidaria; class Scyphozoa; order Rhizostomeae; family Rhizostomatidae; genus Rhopilema; species Rhopilema esculentum. The sequence continues at coordinate 746,343 of NW_028300847.1, forward strand.
TTAGTGAAACAAATCGATAGCCAACTTTCTTATTTCCCAGGGCAAGGCTGGGTCTCCTAAATATTCTTAAGGAGGGGCTGAAGCCCTGCAGCCCCCTAAGTCTGCGCCTATGGTAGCAATGCATTCTTTGCGAAACGCTGAGATGTCAAATCTTTGATTCAAACACTGGAGGGCACATCCATATAGATTTAGAGTGTGCTCGAAAATTCAGATAATAAAAATGGTGGCTATCCAATGGAGCAATGCTTTATTTTGGTTTGTAGCTTCTTTGGTGCAATGTGGAAAGAGGTCAGCTCAAAATCAAAAATATAAAATTCTCTCTAGAAATTACTTGTAAACTAATAGATCTTGAAGTAAACTCTCCGCAACTTGCGATATGGATCAAAAAGTCAGTTGAAACGCTACGTACCAAATAGAGGAGAGATATTTCGTGTTTTATTCGATGCAGCAAACAAGCTAAAAGGAAGAGCCTAGAGTAGGTTAAGCATGAAATGGGCAAAGCTTCGAAAAGCGTGCTATGATTGAAAAGCACATCGTAAAGTTTGCAAAAAGTATTTCCCTTATCAGTCACAATGGCAAAAGTATTTGTTTCTGATATTCGCCTGCTTCTTCTGAAAAGACTACAATGCTTGCCAGAAGTCTTGGAACACTGACATCAATTTCTAAGGTCAAAATCAATCATCCCCCTCTCTTCTACAGAACAACGTTGGTTTACTATCAAACGGGTTAGGATTTTACAGGGGAAGGGGGCGGAAGTAGCAAATTTTTTTCATGAAAGGAATGAAAGATTTCAAATGCAGCGTAAATTGCTGGGTGTTCCAATAACTTTTGGCAGGCATTGTACTTCTATTATTCGACTACTGGATTACAGAGAACTTTGCAATCAAAAATGTAGAGAAATCCAAGTTCAAATTCGGTTTTACTATTAAGAGATAGACACAGAAAAACAGTTTGAGTTCATTGTGGGAATAAAAATTACGGTTAAAATACACCCTTATATCAACGAAATTAATATTTTCTATTGCTTGCTAGGAAAAATATTGATAATAGGCAAGCTTTAAATCTATCTTCATTAAATCTAGTGCAATCTCTATTTAAAACGTGCAGGCCTACATTATCTAGAATTGCTACGTCTATCAAGTAAGAATGCTGCGTCTTGCTTGATACCAGATCGGTGTTCGAACAGGCTTAAGTCTTTAGGTAAAAATTTGGATTGAGTTTAAACCAGTTGCTTTTATCAACAGGTAAACAAACAACATGAAGTGAAATCATTAAGCTACGGAATTCCTTACTATTGCTGGCTGCTTAGTCCATCAATCCGGCTTCTGTTTTTACTGATTAAAAAGGCTTTCTAATTTTTTAAACACTACTTCCCTAAAATATCTTATCACCTCTACGATGCTAAAGCTCTTACTAGTTCCTCTTTTCAAATGCTAGTAAGCACTGCAAAATAAATGATAAAAAGAGTATGTTTCTACTAACTTAACATCGACACGATGTTTTCAACCTGATTTTAGATTCACCGTTGGTAGAAATGAATTGATAGCATGCATCGTGCGTTTACAATTTGTTTCATTTATCTTTATATTAAAAATGAGTTGTAAGTATTTAGATACAGTTTATTTGTTTGCTAAAAGCTATTCTACGAGCTGATCTGAAATTTAGTATATTACAAAAGCTAGTTAAAATCTTTCATACTAACAAACAAACCATGGTACGGTGACTCTCAACAACATCCCCATCCTCTTCTTCTTTGAAAGGTTGTGACAATAATGTTTAATGATACTTAATACTACACTCTGAGAATCAAATTATGAATTAGCGATAAAAAAAGATGAGATTTCAACATCATCCACCATTCGTTTCCATTAACCTGCATTTTTGTCTCTTAAAGCCATGGAAACACTGATATAATGTTCATAATTGCTAGTTCCTTTTGTCCCTAGGACGATTTCAAAATGGCCACCACTTCCACCATCTGTTACCAGCACCCCCTTTGCGGTCTCTTTTAACCCGTTTTTCTTTCGCGGATCTTTTCATCCTTTTGTCTGGCGAAGACACTGGAGGCGGTATAAGGGTCTGCTGTTGCTGCTGTTGGAGGGTGTTGAAGCAAATTTCTGGTTGCAAGCGAAGATGATCCGAAGGCATGCACTCCGAACATGATCCTCCACAATGAGCTGTCACCACAGTATTTTCTGGTGATATTGTAAATTGTGTTATCCTGAAATCATCCTCAGGCATTCCTGTAGCCTTCCACTTTGGTGCTCCATCTAGCTTAAGATTGGTGCCATCTAAGTTGATTTTGAACTGTCCCTTGCGACAGTCCTCCGTACTCTTTGAATAGCAATCGCCAGCACGACCATACTCCATCTGCCTCCCTTCTGATGTAGCGAACGTAAAATCCTTAGTGTCTATCTGCATAGAGTTTCGTAAAACTCTAACTTTCTTGAACCTAAGCAAGAAAAATAGTAAATTGATAAAAGGAAAACTATTGTTATTCTAACATTGTGTATTACGAAGTAGAATAACTGTCTTTTCGGTGTATGGGGAGGCAGAATTTGACTTTGTGATGGCCAGCATTATCAAAAAACGCGTTGCCAGACTCAGTACATAAAAAGGGGACAACTCCTTCAATTACCAACAATATTGATTTATCCAGTTATTTATTTATGTACTCCCAACAGCTTGACAATGCAGCATAACATTGTATGGTGATTTGCTGCATCTTGTTAGATACACACTCCTTGTTTGTAAGCTAAACCCGAAATGACTTTCTTTAAGATATATGATTCATATTTTGAAACCCACTACGATTTCGCGCTCTAGTCGTGTATTTATTGGCGACAAAAACATTTTACAATACAAACTTTTGTAACTGAACGAAGGTATCCTTACCAGGTTTGGCCCCAATACGCAGTTGTTTCCATAGGTTTGGCGATTTCTGGGCCACTGCAGGTAGCATAGTTCTGCAGCCTTGGCCGATAATACATTGCAAAGTTCTCATTAGCTCCAGATGGTAAGGTGACATACTCTAAAGCTCTCGTTAATGGATCAGTTAACTTCATGTTGCGACAGTAAATGCTCACAGCATCGCAGGACGGGCTCATTCGAATCATATAATCGTCATCAGGAAGGTTATCGAACTGATCAGCAATTTCAGAGCAGTTTCCTGGAAGAAAACCAGCTTTGGTCATAGATCAAGCAGTGAACACAGATACCTTGTTTGTTCACATCCTGGACATCCTGGCATTCGGTAGCCAGGCAACGTCTTACTAATTCTTTAATTTTACAGTAAACATTATATGATTTAAGACTATAACATATGCATGACTGACCTCAAGAAACGCTGATTTCATGTTGAATAATCCCATTTAAAAATAGACTTTGCAGAGAAAATGCAACGCAACAATCAAATGCTTCACAATTAGGCAACTTACGGGGCAGTCTGGACTGCAAGTACGAGTCTTGAATTGGTTTAGAGGTGCACAACTCTGCTCCACCCGGGCAGTTCATCGTGAAATTGAAGTTCAGTGAGTTCATCTCATCACTTGATAACTGAAGCACTTCGTAGTAATAAAATGCTCCAGCTTGCATGTTAACCGACACATTGGCATTGCGGATACTAAAGGTATGTAACAAGCATTAATTAGCATTAAATCAGCGGTAAAAAGATATTTTTTGTGTCAGTTATTAACTTGTTGTCAAAGATTAACTTCTTCAATCTGTAAATTTTTATGGAAACAACCCTATTTGCTGGTTGTAGATTCTTACTGTATGCTTCTGTGTGTTCTCTTTCAATCGTTAGCTCCGCTATTAATTATTGCATACATAGAAGCCTAAGATAAATATCTTGAAGCAGATGCATTGCAAATGCAACAAAGTAACATTTAATTTCCACAGGATCTGTTCGCCAAGTCCTTTAAGAAACGAAAACGTAGACTGCGACTGGGAGCAAGCTACAACTGAAGCGAGTTGAGAAAGCTTCGTACAAGAAGGATTGCATAAAATTCTTCCAAAACTAAACTGGGATCAATCTACTCACAAGGTAAAACCAGCAGTTTTTACGAAACACTACAGAATGCCAAACCAGCGGAGCAATAGAAAGAAGTAGGTTGTATTTGGGTTTCTTTTCAAAGAGGCGCATGCGTATAGCCCGTCAATCAAAGGAGGAATTCAACGCTTGTACTCATGCATCATAGATAACGAATACAAACTCAACACTGCATCGCAATTGAACCATGTCTTGAAAATCTTAGTTTGGTACAACCCTAAATAGGCGAGTTATTTTAACCCCGGGTGCAAGTGGGTGGGTTGTTTTTAACTGCAGAGAAATTTATCTTGGTTGGTTCAACCTTTATTGAGCACTTACTAGGGTGGTATAAACAGTGTTTTAACCAAGATGGAAACTAATGATTAAATTTAAAACACCTACGTGGCTGTATCTCCGTTAAAGGAGGTCTGTCTTTCGATGCCTGTTTCTATGGACTTCTTTTCAACCGAAAATGATAGCATGGCTTGGAAGTGGCCTTCGATCACGAAATTGTACAGCCCAGTCAAAGGAGGCACAAAGTACCCAGAAATCACTGCAGCAAAAGCTCCGTTATAGATACTAGCATTAAATTTCTCCTTTATTTCTTTGAAAGGCGGAGCAGTGGCATGTTTAATTGTGAAAGCAGCCACTGGAGACACCTGCTTTACTTCGTTCTGGAGAGAGGCTAAGTCGGTACTCTTCACATTGCCATACACTTTGTAATTTGCACCAGTAAATGCACCACTGAATGGAGCTGTAGAAGAAGAAGGCAAAAAGTGAGTGGAATAGTTATTCATCTTTGACATGATATTAGTCATATTTGACAGCTTTATAATAAGAACGTAATGCCATGCAATCAAGTACTTTTCCTTTTCAGCACTTTATCATTCATGAACTTTTCAATAATGCTCCGTGTCATTCAACTACTATTCTCATATCCCCAGGCTTCTAATGACTGAAACTCTAATTTTCTTGAACTGTAAGACAAAGATTAAAAAAGAAAAACTAAGAAAAATCTCACCGTATTCGCCACAACGTTTTTGAATCGCAACGATATCAATATCAGATAATACACAGGGGAACAAGTAGACTTCATCGATCAGACCCAAAAACTGAGCAGTGGGATTCAGCTCATCATCAAAGCCAATGGCAACCAAACCGGCCCAATCCATGGAGAAGAACTTAGGCCCATCGGTCTTCACCTCTTCAAACTCGTTATCCTTCAATGCGACCCCGTTTATGTAAACAGTATGCTAGAAGAGAACGGGTGAGTGAATATTTTGTAGAAATTTGAAGTTAATAAAAAGGGAAAATGTCAGAATCAGGGTAATAATAAGTTCAGATAATTATTTATTTCAGGCCTTACTTGTTTGGCATTTGAAGGTATTTTCAGTTTCCAAAAAAGCATGATAATAACTAAATGAGCTATGTATCCCTGAAAATTTTATACATTACAAAATTTATTGGCAGTTTTTTTAGTAGATTTCAAAATGAATATTCTTTGACTAAATGACATGATACTCTACCTTCTTTGTCGCAATATCGACAGTAAATGCAACGTGAAACCAAGTAAAGAAGGTGATCTTGTTTGCAACAGTTGTAAAAGAGAAAACAGTTTGATTTCCATTGGTGATCATGGCATGCACTCTCTGCTTTTTAATAATTTGGAACGATATTTGAGCTGAAAACGAAACAGAATGCGTAAATTTCATAAAGACGATAATATTTATTTTCGCAATGATGTAGTGCATATAATGTAACGCAATAACATGATTATAACGATATATTCTGAAAAATCAAATATTCTTAAAAACATGCATATTCACAGACAGAGTCACAGAGTCAGTGCTTCAGTCGATAAAATCTGTAAGTCCCTTGTTTCCTATAACTGATGTTTTGTTAAGGCTAAACACTTACATATTGCAATCACTGTATTCATTGAGACAGCTTTCCTATATAACAATCCGTCCTGCCTTTCTAAAAAACATTAAATCTCTTCACCCCGACACGCCGGTAGGATGGCAAATCCTAACTTTGGTTTTTAGTCAGTATTTTATAATTCAAAATAAATACGTACCTCTTTGCTTTGAGTCTTTGGCTATAAATATCTGTTGGACAGCACCCTCGTCTGACAAGGAGTAAGAATTAACCCAGGCAGCTATGGTAACTGCTGACGATGGTTTGCTTCTAAAATTAGGACCATCAAGTTTTACTCCTCCACGCTCCAACATTTGTATATTATTCTGGCACTTTGTTTGATCTATGGAACGAAAAAACCGCTGATGAAAATGAAAGATTACTCCTTAAATCAGTAAACAAAATTCTACAACTACAATTAACAATCAACGAAGAAAAATAGCCCGTCAGATTACCTTGGGATATTTTCGGAGTTGAAACGATCTGTCCATTGTTGCCTTTACCGGATTCATCGTAAACAGTTTTGTCACAAATCTTATCAAATGTATACAGAAGCGATGGTTGGCAGCTGTAGCCAGTGTAGACTAAAAAAAAGCAAGTTGAGCTCATCACAATACTAAACAGGGAAGCTGTTCATGGTAAAACGCTGGTTAAAGTGACCGATATGTCATTAGTATCTGGCATTAATCATCAAAATCAGAATTTGTAGATATCATAAAAGATAAACCCATAAATGTAGCTGAATGTTCGTACTAAGCGTGAAGATCGGAGATGCAGATTAGAACTTTCCTGTTGTATACACAATATCCTGTTGTTGATATAAACAACATTGGTTTGTCGAAAAAAAATTGAATCAAGTATAAAAGAAATAGAACGTCATTTAGTATCTCCATTCTTATTCTCAAATTGAGAAAATTGTATCACAAAGTTTTTCATAGTGAAGATTACAAGCTGTTACAAGATCAAGTTAAAAATAAAGATGTTTACCTCTCTTTGGTCTTGGACGATCAACGACTGGAATAGAAAAATATGAGGATTAGAAACATTCATTGATAGAATTTTTAATGATAGTGCCCATTAAGCCTTGAAACTACCGACTCGGATGAAAGTAAAAATGGGCATTTGAAACCTTTGAAACAGTTTTTGGTACAGGAAAATTAGAAGATAATTAAATAAGCTTTTGGTACAGAAAAATTAGAAGATAATTAAATAAGCTTTTGGTACAGCAAAATTAGAAGATAATTAAATAAAATTTTTGGTACAGCAAAATTAGAAGATAATAAAATAAAATTTTTGGTACAGCAAAATTAGAAGATAATAAAATAAGCTTTTGGTACAGAAAAATTAGAAGATAATTAAATAAATTTTTTGGTACAGCAAAATTAGAAGATAGCACCGAAAAACGGAAGTAAAGCATACTAAAGAACTTTTTTCGAACACTCCTCAAAGTATAAGCGTCGGATAACGTCTAAAGGTAGTTAGAAATTTATATCCAGGTGCGAAATCGAAGTAACGAGAGAGGGAAAATGATGCGAGTTGTCTTAGCATCTTCCACAATATTTTTGACTTTTCAGGCGGTCTTGTGGCTCAAATATTCAGTAGGTTGTTCTCTTGGCAAAGATTTGATAAAATTTCGAAGCAGATATAATAAATGGAAAACAGTAAACGTAGAAAATAATTTAAAGCATACCCTGGCATATTTCCTTCGCAAGAGAGTCAACATATGTTACAAGTTTCTGGAGATCGCCAATCAAAACTGGTCCGGTGTCCTTGAACGTGGAGATTGTTTTCAATTCTTGGATATCAATATCCTTGCCAAGGCCAACAGATATGACATGAATTCCCTGTTCTCGCAATGGCTCTGATGCAGCCTCTAGAGGTTCCGAGCCCGGATCAGACTTGCCATCGGTCAGTACAACAACGAGGTCTGGAACGCCTGGCCGGTCTCCTTTGTCAGAGAACACGTTTTCAGAGGTGAATCGCAAGGCGAGGTCAATGCGGGTACCTAAAAACAAAGGTATATGTATAATTCAAAAGACGCTTTCTAAATATTGAGCTGTGACAATGAGCTGTACGGTATCGACTCGAAAATTGTAGGTATTTGATCAAAGCGGTCATCAGGTTTTCTGATGTGCAAAGAACAATATCAAGTAAATCATTCAAGAAAATCATTGAATAAATCATAGAAAACATACCTCCCCCAATCTGATCGAGATGCTCAATATCAAACTTGAGGATTTCCTTCGTCATTCTCGAATCGAAGCCGAAAACCTTTCTTGGGGTATCCGAGTAAGTAACAACAGACACGAGCACGCCATCTTTTCCAATTGAAAAGGCATCTATAACATTCTTAATGAATTCTTTGAGGTCTTTCCAGTGGTCTGTGATGCTGCTCGAACTATCAATCACAAATGCTACGTCGATGACCGAGTTACACTTGAAAGGGCCTGGGGCTAACAAATATTGTGATGCAGTTAATATCATGGAAGTCAATAGCTATTAACAAAACTGCAACAAATACAATTCAGGCAACTCTGAATTTTTGTACACTGCAGGATATTAATTTCGATTTTAAAATATAAATGGTGAATATAGCTCTTTTATAGGGGCGTAAACCAGTATTTTGCAATGTATTCAAGATATTTTACCTGAATTTCTCTAATATGATAGTTTGCCTGATATTCTATAGAAATAAACCCATACATTGATGGAATCGGCTTTCTAATAGAGGAGAATTAGCGGAAGAAATGAAATAAAAAAACCCCAGTTGATATTGCTTGTGAATTCCTGAAGTCAGTAGAGGCATGTAATTATTCTAAGGTCGAAAGTGGAACTTTGGCAAATGATTGACTAAAACTATTTCAAATGCTAAAAAATCTTTTCCGAAGGCGCGTCTGAGCAACATACATTAAGAATGGCAGTGCAGGCAATTTGCGGTGCACGGTTTGGCTATTGTTATGAAAAGAACATACCAACACACGGTTTATTGACACAGACAGTCGTTTCGTTTTTATTTCCCTGACAAGAACCGGATCCAACAAGGCCTCCTTGGCAATACCTCGTTCTTTCACGTGTACCATTGCCACATGCCACTGAACAGTTGGTCCAAGCAGTCCATTCGCTCCATTTTCCGCCTTCGACTACGAATGATATGAAACATTGCAATCAAAATAACAATTAAAGCAAGGATAACAAAAGAACAGGGCTTGCACAATTCCTGTCACGGAATGTGTGATGAGTTGCAATTGCAAAATTCAAATCAAAGCAAGTATTATTTTTTCGAGAATTAAATTTTAAACTGGCAATATGTTTGCATTTAGGAAATTCCTTAGAAGATTGTTGTTGTTGAAAGTTTATTTTAATTCGATATAAAAATAATAGCTAACAATATATACATAAATATACAATGTTAACCAATCAAAATCGAACATAGCTACCAATTATTACATTTAAGTAATTAAAGATACTAAGTTAAAGATTAATTTGCATTTACTGGCAGAAGCTGACAGACCCTACATTTGCAAATCGGCCCGTTCCACTGTTTTATTAGATTCTTAAAACTTTTCAAATTTTCTGCGGATTTCGTATCGTTGGGTAGGCCATTCCAAATCTGTGGCCCGATTGAGATAAGACTTCTGGATCCAAATGTTGTTTGATTAGGTCTAACATGGGCTAAGTTATTTGGATTCCTTAATGAATAATTTGACGAACGTAATTTAAAAATAAAAGGTAGGTTCAACTGTTTTACTGTTTTGAATATTTCAAAGCACAGAATTTTTTTGACGAGCAACGAGCATCGTGCATTTGTCTGACTGCGCAAGCAGATCGTTGTACGAACTTGCATGATCATTACAGAGAAGTCTTAAGAATGTCTAAGAATGACTGCATTTAGGAAAGAATGCTTGCAACCAAATCTCCATTACTTTTCTTTTCAGTCAGCTGCAGAATACCTCTAAATGTGTTTTTTAAACATGCTTGAAAAATATTTACCTGAACACAAGGCTGTGCTGACATTGTAGACCAATCGATAAACATCATTATACGAAAGTGTTCTGAAAATGTAATTGCTATCAGATGCAATTTTCGTAAGAGTTTCATTGTTTATCCTTCCTTCTTCCCCAATAGCCACAACCATAACAGTAATGCCTCGAGCTTTTAATGCATTTATTGCTTCATCAAGAGATGGGGGGTTCTTCCATACATCCATTGTTTGCTCCCCATCTGTTAACACCAGAAGGATATCGGGTACCTGTGGGCGGTCTCCATTCTCGACTGAAAACATCGTCTTGTTTGCACCACCAAGGGCAACGTTTATGTAAGAATAGCCTATGAAAAATATTATTTAGTCAAATTTAGCCGACTCCAAATGGTTTAAAGTGTATATCAAAAAGTTATTCCATTGCAGTTGTAAGACAAAACTGACAAATAATGAAGGGTTACCTACTGATAAATGAATTCAGTTTAAATGTATCCTAAAAACAAACTCTTAAGTTGTGGGTTTCTCTCACCTCCTTGTATGAAGGTCTGAATGTTTTTCTCGAAGTCGCTGTAAGAATTGTGTCTGTTGAAAGCAGCAATAACTTCATCAGGCTTTGTCGAAAATGCCAGGTACGATACTCTTGTATTCTCTTGATTGACAGTAAAAGTAGAAGCCAGCGACAAAATGAACTTTTTAGCTAGTTCATAATGATTTACAGTGCTGCCAGATACATCATGGAGAAACCCAATATCGAAATTCTTGTCACAACCTGTTAAGAAATGAAAAATAAAACATTTGTTTACGATATTCCAGAAAAGTTTTGCATTAAATCAAATGTCTAAATTCCTTTACGTAAGCGAATTGGCAAATACTTTGGTATTTCTTTGAAAGTTTTATAGAAAACATTTAATAAAGTAAATGAACTCACTTGTAGGGCAGTTCTGAATGTTGCAAGCCTCTGTTTCACTTAAATCCCCTGAACATATTTCACCTCCTTCGCAGGTTCTCCGACGTGTACGCGTTCCGTCTCCGCAAGTGTGTGAACATGGAGACCACTCTCCCCATGGCGTAAGCTTGCCTGCAAAAAAGACCAACTCTCACAACAAGGTGCAAACAACAAGCAATTGTTTATTAAATAGAAAATCACATGTTTCCTACCATTTATTACAAAATCAACTGATTCAAATTTAGATAGCTAACCGTAACATGGTTCCTGGTTGCAGGTAACAACTTCAATTGAATTGCCTTCGCACTGTTTGCCATACTCATTTGCGGCAGGGTTGTTGCACTGTCTCGTGCGTTGGCGCTCGCCCTCTCCGCATGTTTTGGAACACTTTGACCAGTCGGTCCATGGAGACCAGTTTCCATCAACTATGGAAGGAAATAGGATGTTTCACAGAGAAATGCAAGAAATAAAAAAAAATTTCTTTCAAGTCATATATCGTCAACATATTGAATTATTTTGACGCGGCAAAAAATACTAACCTTTGCATGGCTGTAGGCTGCACACAGTTGTCATGGTTGAATTACCAGGGCATGGAAGTCCCCCGTTCGCAGGGGCAGGGTTGCTGCACTCACGTGTTCTCGTCATCGTTCCATTTCCACACGTCTTTGAGCAGGATGAGGGTGTGTTCCAGGCACCCCAGTTTCCATTCACTTAGTAATAAATAGCAGTTTTGTTAAAATTACTGGAAAATTATTGAAGAAAATTATGCGAAAAACAAAATGACACTTGAATAGGTATCTCAGTAACTTTATGTACAAGTGTGTCTCGGTAATTTCAATTCATTTTAAAACATTTGCTAGTAGTATAACTAGATTTAAAAATGATTAAAATTTTAACAATAGACGAGGAAATACTTAAATTGAATACTATGACAATTTATCTGATATTTTTTCTGACAAACAAGATTTCAGAAGGTCTTTTGGCTAAAAAGAGTTTATCCTAAAATTTTGGAAAATCATGATTCGAAATGACTTTGAAAAGATTCTATAAAATTCATTGGGGAGAAAATATTGACGGTCATCTGATAAGCTTAGTGAAGAAATTGCAGAATATTTTACCTGGACAAGGTACCACTTGGCATGGTTTTACTTCGATATCGGCCCCTAGGGAAGAGCAATTATTGCCTCCGAAAGATGGGGCTGGGTTGGTGCAGTTCCGTACTCTCGATGTGGTGCCTACGTCACACGTTCTGGAACAGGGCTCCCATTCAGACCATTCAGTGTAGTTTCCATTAACTGCGGCTGCATTTAGGAGTGAACAAAAATGAATTAGCATCAAATAGTGCCACAGTAAATATATATTTAGTTTGTGGGTTGAATATGCAGAGTAAGTGAGAGGATCTTATTAGGATCGAGAAAGAAATGAAGATACGTACGATAATCGAGGCCATACACGAAATTTGCACCAGCCTTTCCTGCACAGTGTGGATCGGTAGAGCTGCACTTTAAGTGTGAATCACCAGCGGCCCCAGCTCCTGAGCTGGTAGACACACATTCTGATGAGCGGCCATCCTGCAAAAAGAATTCAAAATTTTCTTTTTCCAAAGTCACTATGCGAACATCAATATGTTAACCAATAAATTAATGTTTCCTTGTCCCGTAACATTTCTGTAGATATTGAGATTTTTCCATTCCTCTTTCTCTTGGGTTTAACATGGTAACATAAATTACTTGGGCATGGCCAAATGACAAACTCCCCCACCAAGGAATTTTGGAAAAAAATGGAGAAAAACCTTTTCCCATACTTAAGCTACTCAGAGCATGAATAAATTTATAAAATGTTGGCTTATCGAGATGGCTATTTCTGCTGACTGCTTAAGTTAATGATGCCCCATTTCAAGATATCAATTGGTAAAGTTAATGATATCAAATTTCAAGATATTTACTTTAAACTACTTTAGCAAAGAAGCACTTGCCTTATCATAGGTGGTCTTCACGTTAGAGCCACTGTAACACTTTCCATAGTCTTGTAAACCAAAATGGGTGTACTTTCTCTGTTTGGCTTGCTCTGCACATTTACAGACCATTTCAAGTAAGTAAACGTTCCATTGTTGTCCGCTGAGCTTCGATGCATTTGCAGATACGTCGAACAGGAGTTCGGGAAGAGGTCTTGTACCTCCTTTGTCGCTATAGCAACCCAATCTCTTGTAAGGAGTTTTGCCTAAAACGATAAAAAAATTCATACAGAATTAAGCTAGGAAAAAACTGCAAAATTAAAAGTGAAATATACCCAATAAAACTCAAGAAGAAACCTTCTTCAGGCGATTTAAAGTTCGGGCAAAGCTGAATTGAAAAAATGTGAACGATCAAAGCAATCTAAACAGTAAGGCTAGGCTTGTTTTAAATTTTCATTTAAACATGACACAAGATCATAAGACTTTCTTTTTTTAAAAGTATTTCATACCTCTTATAACCTAGGTATATTGAAATTGTTTGGAAAAAATCACGTGAAAATTTATTTCGAGCGAAACATCGGTGTTGATAAGGTCTTCAAATCATCGTCAAGGTATTTAACTTTATTTTTCAAATATTTTCTTGTTTTCGTTGAAACTTACAGCAATCCTGGATTTTGCATGCCTTGGCCCGGGTCCGCTCTCCCATGCAATCTGTTCCATTATATTTAGGCTCAGGGTTAGTACAGGCTCTTGAACTGTTCTGATAACCATCGCCGCAAGCTGCGGAACAGCTCGACCAAGAAGTCCATTCAGAAAAGCCACCATTTTCTAGCCATTCAAAAAAGAATATTATTCATTTGATAAGGTATATCAATTTATACCTACAGATTGGGTTAACTAATATACACAGTATGCATATCTTGATTTCTCCTTTCACTTGCAAATGTGGTAAGAATGGTATTGCCTAGGAATTCACAAACATTGTATGCTAGTCCATGGAGTAAATTGCTGTTAATATTCAAGTTGGTGACAAATATTCTGGTACACATTAGAAGCAGGTTGCACCTGGTATCAAGAATCTTAATTATAACTTACGAGGACACGGTTCCGGATTGCAATTTTCAGTTTCTGACGATGGTCCGAGATCGGAACAGCTCTTTCCGTTGAATTGAGGTGTTGGGTTCGTACAATAACGGCTTCTTTGACGAATTCCTCCTCCACACGTCACAGAACAATCGTCCCAGCCGGTCCAGCTAGTATAATTCCCATCAACTGAAAAATTTGAAATAATAAAAAATGCAAAAATTGTTTATTATTACTCAGTCAGTTTCCAAATCGTTTATTATATGTAAATGACTTATAGGTAAATGACTACAAGACTAAAAAATTCAGTAGGTGGAGGCAGATAAGTTTAAACAATATATTGCAAAACAGAAATCTACAAACTTGGACAAGGTGTCTCATTGCAGCTCAGAGATTCTGTTTTTGAACCATTGCAGCCCTGCCCTCCAAATTTAGGCTCCGGGTTATTGCATGTTCTGTTCCGGTTTTTCAGTCCTGAGTTGCACGAAGCCGAGCAAGAACTCCAAGGCGACCAGTTGCCCCAATTACCATTCACTAGAATGTAGAAGTATTATTTGTAATCTTGTCTATTTTCAATGAATTATAGGATTGTATAAACTAGTAAATAGATATGTATGTTATTCATTGGATTCCGTTACCCAAACTCGTATACTGTTACCCGGAAACCAAAATTGTTCCTCTTAAATTGAATCCGTCTGGCATGGAAAGCAATGCCATTGGTTGCTGCGAATTCGGGACATTGTTCGAATAGAGTAATCATCAATCAGCATACAATTATTATCATAATCATTATAAAAAACCTATTGAAGAAATGGAAAGATCATTCTAGACAAGCAAATCGGAATTCTTATGAGTCTATTCAGATCCGTAAAATACTCAAATAACTAAAAAGATATTTACCAGGACAGTCCATGACTTTGCAGCTCTCGCTGTCTTTCTTGCTGCACGTGCACACTTTTCCACCGTACAATGGCTTGGTGCAATTCCGTGTTCTCGTTTTGTTACCGACCCCGCATGTCACTGAGCAGGCGCTCCATGATCCCCAGCTGAGGCAATGACCATCAACTGCGGGTGAATTTTTTGTTCGTTAGCGGTGAAGTAGAATGTCAAGCAATATGAATTGAAAATATTTTTCATTAATCTGATAACTGGTAAGAACAGAAAATCAAGTGGTAAAATGGTTACAAAAAATCATAGTTATTCTTTTTGGAATCATCGCTGATCCCTTAAAAAGCCTTACTACGGGCAGGCAAAAAATGATGGCCTTGCTAAGGACAGATAAGAAAACCATGCTTGCTTTAGTACATACATGGTTCTAGATACATTAGCCTCCAAAAGCCATATGGAATAATCTGAATATCAGGCAGATTCAAAAAATAGCTTTACTAAATCCTGTCTGCAATATAAAGTTATCGATGTGAGATTCACGATAAAAGCATCTTCATAACATCTTATTCCTTACCTGGACATTGCCCTGCAAAGCATGCTGAAACCTGTTGGCTGCTCGCAGCATTAAAGCATGGATCCCCACCGTGCTGTGGAGGCGGGTTGTTGCATGCTCTTGTCCGGACCACCGTACCGTTGCCACAGGAGACACTACATAATGACCATGGGGCCCATCCACCCCAGTTACCATCGACTGTGAGAATAAATAAACGAATGATTAATTATCATGTATATAAACATGAATCATGTATAAAATCTTCCTTAATCATGAGCAACTCGGTACAAGAAATAACATATAGAACCAAAAAATCATATCAAATCAAATCGGTTCTAATCATATCAAATCGTAACATGATCATTCATTCAAAATCTGCTATACCTGGACACGGGTTTGTATTGCAACTGGCAGTGCTAGTATCCGGTCCAAGAACTGAGCAGTCTTTACCACCAAAGCTCGGTCGTGGATTAGTGCAAGTCCTCTCTCTTTGCTTCACACCTCCTCCGCAGGTCACAGTGCAGTTGCCCCATGCGGACCATTCCGTGTAGTTACCATCAACAACAGTCACTTAAGACAGAAAGAATATGATTGTTATTGGTTTTATCATCCTCATTCAAATAACCATGCATAGAAAAATGCACCTAGCCCATAAATAGTTCTTAAGAAAACACTCATTTTCATAAGCTAGGCATTAAAATTTCTTGCAAGAAGAAGACCAAATCGACACAATTGACGTGTTTTATTACATTTACCGTTTTCAACTCCATATACGTAATTAGTCCCCAGCTTTCCTGCGCAAACCAAGTTGTCTTTGAGGCACAGCTCATATTGGTCTCCTGTTTTCGATGCATTTGCAGTGGCATTAGCCAACGGCAGCCTTGTTGTGCTAATGCACTTCTCCGATGCACCATCTTTCTTATACGTGTCTTCCCCGTTCGGACCACTCCAGCATTCAGCAAAATTTTGAATGCCGAAAAAGGCATATTTCTTCTCTTTGGCAGCCTTTGCACAGGAGCAAATTAGGTCCGGAAGGAATTCTTCCCAACTTTCGGATCTTCGTTTCGCTTCGTCACTGAAGAGCATTTCGGGGAGAGGGCGAGCCTTTCCTGCGTTATCCGCGAAACAACCGATGTCCTTATAAGGAATATCACCTAGAAAAATCAATATTGTATCAATTGTACATTTTGCAAAGAAGGCTTTAACTGAGGGTGTACAAGCTCATGTATATGCTAATTTATTCCAAAATACGATAAGAGTTCTTACATATTCACTTATATACACATACATCTAGTTTTACTTACAACACTCTCCCAGTTTACAGTATTTCCTTTGACTCGAGTCACCAGCACAGTCAAGCCCGCCATACTTGGATGCAGGGTTACTGCAGGCTCGTTCTCGCGTTCGGAACCCGTCCCCACAAGTCTTTGAGCATTGCGACCACTGACTCCATTCGGTGAAATTTCCATCAACTAGCAAAGAAATCAGAAGGCGATAAACAAAGAAACAATGTGTGAAAGAATCGGGGATAAATCGTACAACCACTGATGTTCAGATATGTTTATAATGTGCAATGTGGAAACAAACCAACTGCAATGAACCCATTACAATTAAAATAGAAATGTTGTCGAAATAAAAATGATAATCAAGGGACAATACTTGGATCATTCAATCGGATAAATCTAAAGTTGCGTCCATATTGGTAATGTTAGCTTTTCTGAAATCGAAGTCAGTCGCAAACAGTCAAAGAACCATACAACAGAGATTCATCATTTTCATTTACATTTTTCTGATCGATTAACTATTTCAGTTCAAGTAGCTACATTGCAATTGCTTCTACTGAAGAAGTTTCCATCTCGAACACTTTGCATTAGAAACTCTCTTTTTGTTAAAAAGAATGAATATAAGATGCAAATTACTTGGGCAGTGAAGAAGGAAGCATTCTTCGTCCTCTATGTCCTCCCCTAGGCCTTGCTCGATGCACGTCTTGCCACCAAAGGCAGTCGAGGGGTTACTGCAACTACGCGATCTGGTTCGGGTGCCATTCCCACATGATTTGTCACATGCAGTCCAAGATGTCCAAGCAGTGTAGTTACCATTAACTAGAGAAAGGGAATAAGATTACTTTCGTAAGTCATGTTGTGTCTAAACGAAGAAAGTCAAGTTGCTTTACATGTCAACCGCTACAAAAAAGCTTCAGAAATAAGCAGCGAAGGAATCTAATTTGACAAGATGCTTGGCAAAGAGATAAAATCTTAAAGCAAGTATCTTAAATGATTCCTGATAATGAAAATACAGAAACTAAACAGCTAGCCATCAATACCTGGACATTCGACAAGATTGCAAGACTTGGCTTCTTCCCCACTTCCCGGGCATGTCTGACCACCGTTTGCAGCTCTTGGACAAGCACATTCTCTGGTTCTGTTTCTAGAACCTTGACCACAAGTTGCAGAGCATAGGCTCCAAGGCGCCCACTCGCACCAGTTTCCATTCTCTAGATGAACAAAACAAAGCAAGACATTGGCGTTAACTAGCAACAGATGAAAATTTGGTAATTGGAAGCATGAAAACTCAATGCTATTGAAGAGGATTGCAATGTGATTGGTTGGAGATGGTCACCGACACCTCTTCTTCTATATCCATACATATTTAAGCCGGTCAGTGATAGCCCATGATTGTCAATACGATTTTTGATATGTGCCTCTATTCTAATTTATTGTGATCGAGACAGTAACAAAGATTGAGAAACTTCAATTCAGTTCAATTGTAACAGAGCCTATTATTTGCGATTGAAAAGCATCACAAGCTTCTTACGCAATTGAGGGTGGCAGACCATCAGCGTTTACAGCTGCAAAAATACTACAGAAATCTCTTCAAGAAGCCCCATTCACAGCAGAACAACATAAGCTCTAGATAATACGTACGTGGGCAAGGACCATTACTACAGCGACGCTCCTCTGTGTCATCACCCAATCCTTGTTCAAGACAGCTTCTACCCCCATGGGCAGGCCTTGGGCTAGTGCAAGTCCTTTGCCTTATTTGAGTTCCGTTGCCACAGTTTGGGAAACATGAGCTGAATTCTCCCCACTCCGTGTAATTGCCATCCACTGAAACGAACATTGAGCCAGATAAGAACGAATAGAAATGTCCTTGTTTCATGAATAGAAAGGGGTGAAAAACTGAACAGAATTTTCAACATGCAAGCTGTTGTAACTTCCAAATTCATTTTTTATCCTGCAATTTGTAATTTCTAAGCTAAAAAAATTAATTTCAATGTCTGAAAAAATAATCAACACTTTAGCTATTTGATAAGATTAGAATCTAAAAATGGCTTTGAAAAAAGCAAACATTTCACAACACACTACTATAAACGCTTTTTCGTCTGACACTCCTCAGAGTATAAAACACCAGAATAAGGTTCTGAAAGAACACGATGGAAAATGTATACCCAGTTGTGGATCGAAATAGGCCAATCAGAAAAACGCAAGCACATAAACCCTAGTTGTATAACCTAAATCCCTGATTATTCAATCCTAACCTGGACAAGGGGGTAAATCGCATTCCTGTTCTTCGATGAAATCTCCAGTACAGTTTGCTCCTCCGTTGGCAGGTTCCGGTGAATTGCACAGTCTGAATCGGAAAGAATTCCCTTTACCGCAACTTGGGGAACATTCAGTCCAATTTGTCCATTGACTCATTCCACCATCAACTGAAAAAAATTAAGCATTGCCAAGATTTGTTTGTAAGTGCAAAAGGTTCTTAATCTTTAAAAATACCACTGAAAATGAATCAATTCATGGAGATCTATTGTCCTTAATTACTTATCAAGTTCCAAAGCAATGTGACTGCCTCTTATTGAACTGAATTAGAGAGATTCACATAACTAGCCAATTTCAAATTCAGAAAAAAGAGATTTACGTAACTAGCAAATTTAGTTCTTTGCCTGAAAAGATAAAATAAATACAAATAACTAACACATCATTGCATTAAGTTATACGAAAAGTGAACGTGAGAGCAAAAAAAATAAATCTTCGTACCTGGGCATTTCTGAATTTCGCAAGACTTTTCTTGATCTGGCTCGCCAATGGAGCTGCAGTCTTTGCCGCCAAATGCAGGCGCTGGGTTGGTACATGAGCGATATCGAGACTGGGTGCCTGGTCCACACGAGGCACTGCAGTCTGTCCAACTTGACCATGATGTGTAATTTCCATTAATAGCCGTTACTAAGAGAAAAGAATCATTAAGCTATATGAAACACGAATTTAGATGGACTTGTGTACTGTGAGAAAAAGCTGCTCACAAGAAAGTAATCGATTAACGGATCCAATAAGAACGACAAACAAGCAACAAAAGATGTAATGTTTAAAGGAAATGAGCAAGCAAAACTTTTAATAAACAATAAAAAAAGATGCCTGAAGTTTCTGGTGTGCTAAAGAATTTCTTTAGATTGTGCTAAAGATTGTAGAAAAACTGCCTGTCCAGAATAATTGGACATTAACAAAAAACATTGAACAGGTACAAAATATGCATTGGTACTGGTACAGAAATGCCCTCTTCAGTACAAAATTGAACGGCAAGCGCAACAAACTTGACTGTAGCTAAAAACGTTCCTTTACAAGAAATGGACACTTACCATTTGCTAAGCCATACACATAATTTGCTTTCTCTTTACCAACACAGACCAAGTCTGGTGACTTGCATGATTCGTACTTCCCTAGAGTTGGCGCTCCCCCTCTTGCGATGCATGAGCTAGACGGGCCATCCTTATTGTATGTCTTCGCTACATTAGGCCCCGAATAACATTTTGACAAAGACTGGATTGCAAAATGCGTGTACTGCTTCTGAAAGGCTGCGTTGGCGCATAAGCAGATCACCTCTTCGATGTACTGATCAAAGTTTTCAT
Source organism: Rhopilema esculentum (assembly GCF_057945365.1). NCBI lineage: Eukaryota > Metazoa > Cnidaria > Scyphozoa > Rhizostomeae > Rhizostomatidae > Rhopilema > Rhopilema esculentum. The sequence continues at coordinate 766,596 of NW_028300847.1, forward strand.
AGTCAAGATTGCTGCTATCATCAAATAACAGTTCTGGCAATGGCTTCTGCACCTGCGCCTGCAAAGTGTCCGCAAAACAACCGATGTCTTTGTATGGAACAAGGCCTGACAAAACAGAGAATTGCCTTCAGTAAAATTGCAAAACACGGCCTGAAATGCTTTACCGAATAGTTACAAAATTATTTTTTTCATAGAGCAGCTTAAAGTTTCTGTTCCCCGATACTTATATTGTGAACAATTTTTTTTGCGGTACAGAATTTGAAAATGGCTTTGAAAAAAGCAAACATTTCACAACATACTTAAAGCTTTTTCGTCTGACACTCCTCAGAGCATAAAACGTCAGAATAGGTTCCGAAAAAACACGATGGAAAAATATATACCCAGTTGTGGATCGAAATAGGCCAATCAGAAAAACGCAAGCACAAAACCGGTATAGTTGACCAATCAGTGCCGCGAGCCTAAAGAAAAATTACCAATGGAGTCCAAAAGAGAAAACGAACTCCTTTTGTCTACACAATGGCGGCTTTTTCGTTTTTATGTAGATTGACTCCAAAACTGCTAGATGGAAGGACGACCGGGCTCTGCCAATTATCCGAAACATGTCGTCATTATAGAGTTTTGCACAATCTGGGTTGTCTAAAAGATGTTGACCAATGGCAGAATCACTTGTTTTAACAGTGTTTCTAGACCTACAAGATCGAGGAGGCTGTTCTCTTTGAGGGGCAGTTTTGTTTCGTATGTTGGAAGGAACATGCTGTTTTATCCTATCCCCCAATCTTTGGGTTGTGCGCCCTACGTAGCCAGAATCACACTGGCACGTAAATTCATAAATGACGGAACTTTTTTGTTGGGTAGGGACGCAATCCTTTTGAATGGATGGAAGGGCTCTCCTAGTGCTGTAAACAATCCGAGGATTGACAGCAAAGAAACAATTGGTTATGGCTTGCCTAATCTGACTCTCAAAAGGGCGCACAACCCAAAGATTGGGGGATAGGATAAAACAGCATGTTCCTTCCAACATACGAAACAAAACTGCCCCTCAAAGAGAACAGCCTCCTCGATCTTGTAGGTCTAGAAACACTGTTAAAACAAGTGATTCTGCCATTGGTCAACATCTTTTAGACAACCCAGATTGTGCAAAACTCTATAATGACGACATGTTTCGGATAATTGGCAGAGCCCGGTCGTCCTTCCATCTAGCAGTTTTGGAGTCAATCTACATAAAAACGAAAAAGCCGCCATTGTGTAGACAAAAGGAGTTCGTTTTCTCTCTTGGACTCCATTGGTAATTTTTCTTTAGGCTCGCGGCACTGATTGGTTAACTATACCGGTCTTGTGCTTGTGTTTTTCTGATTGGCCTATTTCGATCCACAACTGGGTATATATTTTTCCATCGTGTTTTTTCGGAACCTATTCTGACGTTTTATGCTCTGAGGAGTGTCAGACGAAAAAGCTTTAAGTATGTTGTAAAATGTTTGCTTTTTTCAAAGCCATTTTCAGATACTTATATTATAAATTTATTTACTTACAAGCACTCCCTAAACATTTAAAAATGAGCTGTTTAATGACACCGTTAGTCTGCGAGTTAGCGGCGTCCAGAAACGAATACTTTTCCTGTCGAAAATCTCTTACATCATTATCTAAAAAGAACCCATCCAATATACATTAACAATGCACGCGGTCGGAGCCTCCAAGGACAAAATTATTGCACGGTGCTAAACTGGCTAAGAAGGCACTTATTTGCATGTTCCTACAAAATAAATGATACTCACAGCAAGGTCCTTCATTGCATGGCTTACTCTCCGTATCATTACCAGAACAAAACTTCCCACCGTATTGAGGCAGGGGGTTGCTGCAGGACCTAGAGCGGTGCACTTGCCCCAGGCCACATGTCTTCGAGCAAGCACTCCAAGGTGTCCATTCCGTGAAATTCCCATCAACTAGAAAAGACATTGGAATATTGTCGAATGAGATGAAGATTGTTTTCGTGAGAAAAATTTCGAATCTTTAACTCAAGATAATGCGTTTTGATATTGGATATTCTTTGAAAATATATATTTGAACTTGTGTGTTAGCTGTTTACGAATTGCTGTTTACGGGTCTGTCAGAAAATGCTTGATGCCGCATAGGCAGAGCTGTACATAACATAACAGTATCCTGTCCAATACATTAATAGCGTTTCGATTTATCATACAACCTGTGTTTACATTTCACAAACAAAATACGTAGCATGTAAAGAGGTTTCAGCCTTACTTGGACAGTTTGATAAGTTACACTGTCGCAGATCTTTTGCTGGCCCAATAAGAGAACAGTTTTTGCCTCCATTTAGAGGCGATGGGTTGTTGCACTTTCGTGACCTCGATTGCAGGCCAGCGCCACAGGATTGATCACAAAGAGACCATTCACTCCACTCTGAATAATTTCCGTTTTCTGAAAAGAAACAAATTATCTTATTTAACGGCATATATAAGGTATATAACATGGTAAGTTCACGATTTTAGACCTCAGTCTTTTTAAAGTAGCGTACAGTAGATATTTATGCTACGCACTATTTCAAATCAAATATTCCAAAAAAAGTTTGTAATAGATTTATGCAAATAAGATGCAGTGCTGAATCAAGATAGAAATGCTTAATAAAAAATAATTGCTTAAAAGCTTAACATGTAACGAACGGCTGGAAGATTCCTTTGCGTCACAGCGAAATCCTAACTATTCTCTGATAGCCTGCAATTGCCCATTACAACCCCTACCTGACCCCAAACAGCCCTGAATTGACCCCAAACTAACTTTGACTACCCTGAACCAATTCTAACAGTAAGTAGCTACTAAAAACCAATGTGAAAGAAAGACTAAGGTTATCCGATGCAAACTCACGGGCACATGGTGCCACACCACATTCCTTTGTTTCTGAGCTCGATCCTAATTCAGAGCAATCTTTACCGCCATTGGCAGGAGCTGGGTTGGTACAAGTCCTGCCTCTCAATTTGTAACCTCCACCACACGTGCGAGAACAAGATCCCCATTCAGACCAATCCGTGTAATTTCCGTCAATTGCTGAAGCATGAAAAGGCAAAATTTACTTTTTCACATCAGTGTACATTCCCTCTTTCAGACTCAGTCATTAATTTTAATACAGATTGTTTCTAAGACACTTAAGTTTGGCAATCATGAACATATATGGTTCCTATCATTTAACAGCTTTATAACTTTGATTTCCATGTAGCAAAAACCATATTTCTCAGAACAAAGCTATTAATTATTTATCAGAAAAAATTATTTAGTGTAAGGGTCATAATGCATCGATTTCTTCGTCAAAAATATAACATTTAGGACGAGGTTCAAGGGCTGATTTTGTCTCATTTTTTGTGAGGGTCACTCACGACATTTGAAGCCAGTGTAGCATTGCTGCAGATCTGTGGCTGGACCAACACATTCTGCTCCACCGAACATGGCTGGTGGATCATCGTCCTCTCTATGGCGGATCTGCACGCCCTGATCACATGTAGCACTACATCTGCTCCACTGACTCCATTCTGACCAGGAGCAGTTCACTAGTGTAAAAAAGTACAAAAAAATTGTCAGTAAATATTACATAAATTACAATTATGCGTTAAGTGTCCTTCATTTGGCACGGTGGGAAAGTACCAGACCCTAACTACGGCGGATACAAAACGGCCACAAAAACTATTCATATGATCAGCGTACCTGGACATGGCACATTTTCACAGGTTTCTGATTGCACAGCCGGACCTTGGCAGCCAGGTTTTCCATAAGCTGGGGGAGGGTTGTCGCATTCCCGGAACCTTTGCCGGATTCCTTCTCCACAGGATAAGGAGCAGGCAGTCCAGTTTGACCATTTTCCCCAATTTGCTGGTCCTGCATGAAAGAAGAAATACATAAATTTTTTACATACCAACTCTTCTAAAAATTTTCTCTCAAGCTCCTGGTTTTTTTTACCTTAGTGGCAGATGTTAATCTCAACACAAAAGAGTTGTGAACAGCTTTCCTTTTTAACTACCGCCGTAAAATAGTAGCAATTAACCGTCAGACATTTGCAGTTTCAAGAAACTTCCTTACAAATGCGAACCAAAAGTAAATCTTTTCATTGCACCAAAAAAATGAAGATTTTGTTTATTCTGTACCTTCACATTTAATTTTCATGCATGGTTTTGTCTCAACCGGTTCACCAAGATGAGAACAATTTTTTCCTCCAAATGCAGGTTTTGGATTGGTGCATTCTCTGACACGTGACTGCTGGCCCTCGCCGCAAGTTGTAGAGCATTCACTCCAGTCGCTCCACTGTGTGTAATTTCCATCCACTGCAGTAACTGAAGTACAGAAAAAATTGACACATTTCTATATATTTCAGTTTCATACACAACGATACAGCTGTAATATTATGCACAAGTATGCTGCCTGTGATTGTCAATGCTGTTAATGAACAGGTGAAATGGTAAGACGTTGTTTGTAGTGGAGTCGGGCATTGGAGTCGGGCTTTTAAGTCAGAAATATTATTATATCTCACAAGCATGTAGAGGCGAACAATTCAGAACAGATTATGTAGTCTGTCTAGTTTGTCCGTAGCTTTTCTTATAAAGACTTTAACTAATTGTAACAAACTTTTCAACAACTTGAAAAAATACCCACAATACCAAGCCAGGAACAAGGCCTAACGAAACTCAGTGCTGGACATTTGAAGGAAATGGAATATTTCAAGCTGTTACAACGTGGTTCTTATTGCAATAGCAAAGTGGCTGCTAAAAGTCAAAGTTTGCACTTAGAGCTTCTAGCAAAAGGGTTAAGACGTATGAAGTGACATTTCTTGCTCACCATTCTCCAAGCCATAGACAAAATTTGTCATCTCTTGCCCGATGCAGGTAGACGAGGGTTGTTGGCACTGTTTGTAATTTGTATCCATGCATCCGATCCATGGCTTGTTATCCGGCCTAAATCTGAACAGCGTCTCTTTTCCTTGCGAGGCGTAAGTCTTTGCAACATCGGGACCGGAGTAGCACTCTCCGTACTCCTGGATTGAAAAATGCGTGAATTTCTTCTCTTTAGACACTTTTGCACACCTGGAAAGAGAGACATTTCGAAAAAACTTTATTTTAAACTTTATTAAAATTTTATTTCGACAGGTTTTGGTTGGCCTATTCATTCAGAAACTGAAAAAATTAAAATGTTGAATATAAAATGCGACACTATTTTTGCTAACCATCATTGGTAATTTACAAATGGTGCTCAATGGTGAAGGAAGTTAGGATAAAATTCATAACCTCACGGCTTCTTAATTAATCACTACGGATGTAGGAAATAAATGGTGCAGGTAATTTTGTGCAATTGGCTTGTTTTGCGTTGTATTACTTTAGATGAAGACATGCTCAAAAGACAAATTCTGGTTTCTTCTACTCCAAGAATTTTCTTCTTGTTTGAAATTGATAATCAAAATACTGAACACAGAGAGTAAATATCATGATCGTTCAAGCATACCTGCAAATCAGCTCAGTGACGTACGAATCAAAGTCCTGGCCATGAACAGGAATACCACTATAAACATCATCTTTCGGGTCTCGATCAGTAAAGAGCAGTTGCGGAAGAGGGCGTGGAATTGCGCCAGTGTCCTTGAAGCAACCTATGTCTTTATAAGGAATGTCGCCTGAAAATAAGCGTAGAAGAATAAACAACATTTCGAAACAGGAATGTTTGAACATAGGATATAAATCAACAGAGAGGAAGATTCATATGCGGCGTGAGGTTCAGCGTGTACTTTGTAAAAAAGTATTTTCTCAAAAGAAAACAATTACCAGTTTAAACACGACAAATATTCGACACGCAAATTTATACTTGTAATTCTTGAATTTGCTTAAAAAAGTTATTCAAAAGACATTCAAAGAAACTCACAGCATTCCGCCTGCTTGCAGAATATAACTGAAGTTGAATTTCCAGCACAGGAAGTGCCACCGTTTGCTGGTGGCGGAGAATCACAACTTCTCTTCCTAGACATCGTTCCATCACCACATGTCTTTGAGCACTGGCTCCATGGAGACCAGTACGACCACGAGCCGTCACCTGTAATGAAAAATGATGATTTTATTTTTACAGTTTACATAAAATTGCAAATACTGCATTTGGTGTAAATCGAACACTTGTTTTTGGCTTCAAAAGCAACGATCATTCGACTGAGCCAAATGGCCAATTTTATAAGAATAATAATAATATTTTATTGTTACCATGAAAGTTCACAAATTTGCATATTTTTATAATTGTATTTGCCTAACTTACGTGGACAGGGATCTTTCAAACATCCCAGAACTTCTTCGCCAAGCCCAAGACTGCTACAGTCTTTACCTCCATATTTTGGGGAAGGATTAGTACAATCTCGCTGCCTGGATTTTGTTCCATTACCGCAAGTGACAGAGCATTCGGTCCAGCTGGTCCACGACGAGTAATTACCATGGACTAAAAGATAGATCATTGTTTTTCTATAACAAATACACAACAGGAAGCTGCGAAAAAAGGGTCCTTCTCAGTTGACAACTTTGACATAAATTTTTTAAATTTTATCAGTCGTAAGTTTTTTTAGAGCCAGTCGAAAATCTGAAGTTTAAGAAGGGATACCTGGGCATGGGGTTTGGTGACATTCATCTTGTGCCATATCTGCTCCTTCGCATATCTTGCCTCCATTTGTAGGCATAGGATTGTTGCACTCGCGCCAGTGGGTCCTGTACCCGATACCACAAGTAACGCTGCAGGCGCTCCACTGCCCCCATGCGCCCCAGTTGCCATCAACTGAAAAAAGCACAAATGCTACGTTTAAGAAACTAGCAGAAAATGACGCAAAATAAATGGACTGGTCCTTGCAAGACACGATTTCAATTACAAACTGAATTTCACGATTTAAATTACAAACTGGGGAAAAACGAGCTTATACGATCTTAACCCTCCCGTACGAGACACATTAATTGTTTCCAAAAGACCTACTTGCGCATGGTCCCATATCACAACTGGTCGACTCGTCTTCAGGGCCAAGACCAGCCTCGATGCAGTTAAGGCCGCCATACTGAGGTTCAGGCGTATCGCACTCCCGATGCCTTGTTCTGTATCCAACACCGCATGATACGGAACATTTTGTCCAGTTTGACCAGGATCCAAAGCCTCCGTCAACTACAAGGAAGATGGTATTTGTAAATTGCACTGAATGTATATAGCCTTTTAGTTTGATGAATCTAAACTCTTTGCTTATAATTTTCATTGACATTTTAGCTAAGGACACTTAGGAAAAATTGCTATTTTGTAATGTTTTAGAGTCAGAGCCTAGAGCCTTAGTATGAATGTTACACTGTAAACGGAATAACTATCTTTCAACAAAATTATATCTATAACTTGTTTATACTTCAGAATACGCATTACTTTTGTTGCACACGCAAATGCCTGTCATTAATTTTAATAAAGAGCTGCAAAAGCCTCAAAAAGTTATTGTAGTGCATAAGATTTTGAGTTTCTAGTAGCTACACCGGTCCTAAGTACAGTGAAATCCTGTTGTTACGAACTTTGTAGGGACAGAGAAAAAGTTCATAATAGCTGGAATTTGCTCTATAGAAGTAAAATTTCGTGGAAAGATTATCAATAAAATACGTCTGTCTACCTAATGGACTCTCTCCTCCTATTATCAAGACCTAATTGGCACATTGCATTATTCGCTGTTGACAGACTTGCAATCCTTGCTGCTCTAATAGTTGTTGTCAATAGAAAGTACACGTTGTGAATTTTTTCTGATAACTTTTTTGAAAACGAGGCATGACAGAGAATTTTTGATAGCAATGATCAGTCAGTATCCATGAATTTCTGAAGAAACCAGCAAAATTTACTTCTTTTCTCTTGACAACGGCTTTTTCATATAGCATTGAAAGAGACCCTCTTTCTGACACAACCCTCTTTCTCAAGAGATCGTTTTATCAACGTTATTTATGGGAAGGAGACCAAAGGTTTGATTCACTATAACGCAATTCTGTTATACCGAGGGCCCGATATATGGAGTGCAGCTAAGATTGTCCATCACCCCTTAATATAAAAACATTGTCACCCCTTTTTTAAATGCGGGTTTTGTCAAAAATCACGCTCTATCGAATTTGAGATCTGATTGAGAAAAGTTTGTTCGAGATCTCAATAAAACAAGTTTGATTGAGATCTTACATGTTTTTCATTCAATGTATATCGGTTTCTAGTATGCCACCATTGGTAACCACAATGAAAGCACGTGTAAAAACTTCTTTTTTAGCGTAAAAACGAAACGTTAGAATGGCTCGGAGGGATTCAAATATTGGCCAGAAAAATATTGTCTATTTATAGATTGATTTGTGCAATCCAAAAACAAAGAAGCAGTGAAAAAGCCAGATGTTTTGTGTCATACGATATTTATAAAGGCAAGCGGTATTGTGTCCGGGGAAACCTTAGTTACAGCAACAGGTACTGTTTATGATGGGGTGTTGAAAAGAACCCTAGATGTTAGCAATAGCAGTAGTTGTCTACGAAAGTGGTTGCAGTTTACTTTGCCTCTGAAATACATTCACAAAGGGAATATTTGATAATCCTTAATAATAACGAAAAAGTTGCATCGACTTTTTCTGTTTAATAAAATTCTGAAAATGTTCTGCATTTCAAATTTGGCGTCCTTTAGAAAGTTCGTGCAGCTATTGCTGAAAATGTGTCCAATAAAAGCTGTTATTCTTGCAGCTTTTAAAGCCCATAATATAACCCATCAAATGCCGATGAATGACAGAATATGCTCCACCCTCAAAACAAAGCATCGTATTTAGAATCAACCCCGCTATAAAGAATAGGCCTCTTAAGGTTGCTGAAAATTCTAGCAGTTTATCTATGAGCGAATGTGGTTAGAACAAGCCGAACGCAGCAGGAGATTCTCAGCCCGTACTAAGCTCAGAACATCAGTTTTCGATGCTTGGAGCATGGGTTGCTTTAACTAAAGGGCGAAGTTGGCTTTCAAGAGCTTGTACTTAGCCGTCGAATTTCCTTCTGCATTGACTAACGTGTGATAATCATGACAGAAAGAAGCACAGAGAAAGCCACTTTATTTTTTCGAAGTTTTTAATCGTGAAATTCCATGACTAAGTACAAGGTCTTGCAGCAATTACGGGCTATTCAACACAACTTCGTGTAAGCTTTAGGTCAATCTACTAACAATATAATATAATCAGGTTTTGAAGTGTTTTAGATCTCATTTAATGTCTCTCTTCTTGCGGTACAGCTCTACGGTTCTGAGCCAAGGAAAGATAAAATTTGACCTTACAAGCATCGCCTTATCAGAATTGGAGAACTGGGACGACTTTTTTGAACTCTTGTTTCTGATATTCTGAGCTTTCGGGCCGGACTTGGACAAACTCCCTTGATGCGTTTTAAGGTTTGCCGGTAATTGAAGGGGCTGACCCAACATAGTTTGTTGAATGGTCTGAGGTAAGGGATTATTTCGCCCAACACTGTACTTAGCTGCAAACATACTTGGCTCGTCCGTGATTGGTGGTCGTGTTGGTGGTGAAGTGCAGTTCTCACAGGGCGGGCAGACGCCGAGAAGAGGGGATGGACATTCAGTACCTGTAAATTGAATAATAAATTTAGTAAAATTGTTAAACTTTAGTAAGAAAGCTTTGCTTAAGTTTTTAAAACATCGTTCAAAATCAGGCCTATATAAAGTAACTGCTCTTATGGCATTTTTGGCACTATGGAACTATTCTTATAGCACAAAATGACCACGCGAAACCGATGAGATTCTGCTATTCTTAATAATCAAGGCCAATTAACAATTCTAAGGCAAAAGCACAAATTTATATGACTTCACAGATTGCAAATTTAACCTACTTCACTTTAGCCATTCCCTTTTACAAATATTTCTTTTCATTACGATCTTCTACAAGACACAAGAGTTGCTTCGCGATAAGACAATGTCAAGCAATTGTTATACTTCTGAGCTCGAAGAAGCTCAGCACTTTCCTACCTTCTCTCAACTTGCAAGTGTCTGCTACAACGCGAACTTGTTCGTCGATCAACGAGCAATTGAAGATGTAAAATTCATCGATGAGACCCTTGAACTGAGTGCCAGAGCCACCGCCTGCTATCTTTGCATAAGCATCCCAGTCTTGAGTAAGAGGACCTAAAATCAGTGTTTAGAATTCAATGTCAATTGCAGATATAAACCTTCCACATAAAGGAAAACGGTGAAAGGGCTAGAAAGAAAATTTACAGAAGAAATCGAATTCTTGAGAAGAACTTCACTAGGTGAAATCCACTAAACAAAGTTGAGATAAAAATCAAAAATTTCTTTGTCAATCAAATTGGAGATGATCAAATAGTCGTCGTAAGGAGATGATCTAAGCGAACTAAGAGAATCATAGAATGATCAGAATTCATTATTCATTAGAATCATCAGAATCATAGAAAATCATAGAATCATAGAATCATTCGAGAAGAGAATCATAGAATCGTTAGAGCAATAAGAGAATCATAGAATGAAAAATAATACATTTTGTTAAAGGCTATAAATTAATCAATAAGGATATCTAAAAGGTTATCAATCTGTGCAATGCGTAACATTAGAGTTATGATTGAACACCTCCAGCTTTCCAACGAACACGACCTTTAAACAATAAGAAAAGTGAGCAAAGGCTAAAAATAATCATTGATTTCGCAAAGATCTTATGCCGCAAATTTTAACAACGCTAATGAAACCAGCTGGATGATCTAGCAATACAAGATGTACCTTGGCCGACTGTAACCTTGCTTTCTTCTGCGTTGACAAAGAATCGGACTTTTCCACTCGTAACATCGTATGATCCAGCGATGTGAATCCAAGTCTTTGAAGGTATCAATGATTCGGTCACTATGAAAAAGACTCTTTTCCCAACTGGATCGATGTGATACCAACGAATTTTTCCTTGCTCCACCTCCAGGAAGAAGTTGTCTATAACAAAATCAAATTCTTAAAAAGTCATTCATCTGGAGGGTTCTTTGTGTTAACGCAATTCCTAAATGCAAGAAAGCAAACAGCAAAATTGGACCAGTTGAGAAATATGAAAGTTAAATAACTAATACAAAATATTCTGATGCATTAAAAGTATCCACATGAAGTCAAATGCTGTTTTTAAGCAGTATTAACTATTCATAAGTGATAATGAGTTCTTTCTTTGAGACTGTAAGCAGTGCTCTTCTTTCTATGCCACGAACGTCAAAGAATGGAGCTTGGACAAAAAGAAATCAAAATTGTCAAATGTTTTACTTCAGGTAGGCCATTTGACATATATTTATTTAACCCTGTGGGTAATTCGCAGAGTTCATCTTTCATTAGAATAATACCGTTGAGCTTTGAAAATATTCCTTCAAAAAAATGAGTTAAAGGCGAAGTTTTGGTACTTCCTTAAGCAGAGGTCTTCAATTGGGAAGGCCAAGGGGATGAAATCTAAAAGTCGAAACGGGAAGGAACGATACAAACTTAAGATAAAAGTCATAGTACATGACCTAACTGACCTGCACTACTCCCACCAGCTCTAGTTGCAAATATGGTTTGTCTGTCTACACTCGACTCGATGTAAATCCAAGCAGCAACTGTAATGGCTACTGATGGCTTTGGGTTGAACTTTGAGCCATCGAAAACTATTTCTCCGCCATCTAACTTGACGGCGTAGCCACAGCTGAAGTTGCCATTGACAAAGGTAAGATTGCCATCGAGTTGGGCATCGTTGTGATAGGGACTTTCATCATAAACAATTTTGTTCAGCTCGTCAATTCGGTCGAAGCTCAGGTAGGCAACAAGGCATTCTGGGTCTGAATTCACAAAAACAAACATTGAATGAATTGAGATTTCTGTAACTTGGATATCATAAAAAAGCAAAAGTACTTTCAGTCTGATTGGTTGAAAATAGAACGATGCATATATCACAAGCCAATTAGATGATAGCTATTTCAGTCAAACCTTTGCAAGAAATTGTGATATGGTCTAAAGTGATGTCATTGCATGATTCAAATTTATTTAAATATATTGTTTTCTCAAAGTGAGAGTTTTGGAATCCACTTGTTAATGCATCCCCAAAGTGGTAGGTAGCCAAACTGCTAAAATTAAGTAGAAAAACAGCTTACATGGCCCTGGTTGCGGTCTTGGCGTTGTTTCTAGAAGAAAAATGTAAATTTTATGGGTTTTATAAAGATGGTAAGAATAGTAGATAAGACAGAAAATAAAAACATCTGTCATTGAAGATGTTTTGACAGAAGGAGTAGCTGATCCTTGAACTTTTTGATTCTTTGAAGGAGTAGCAATCCATTCCAAAATGTTAATAAGCAGAACAAACTATTGTGGAGTTGGAAGCAATCGAAGTGGCCAATGGAAAACTGAGGAAAAAGCCTTTTAACAAACTGGTAGTATATTTCGAGTATGGTTGAAATGCTGCAATTATAGAGATCCTATCCGCTATTATTCTATTTAAAAAACAAGGGAATATTTTAATGACTTTCAAACTATGTGCAAGTTGGAATTGAACTATAATTATTTGAATAACAGAACAGCTGGCTGGAAGTTTAGAAAGAAATACATTGCGAGCACATTAGACTATTGTTGTGGATGAGCACATTAGACTATTGGCCATCATTGTATATACTTATTAGAGCAAAACGTGGCGGTGATCGTGCAAACATAAGCTAGGACTGGGAGCGGAGTGATAATGACATATGCACCATCAGATAGGTGCACCTTTGATAAACAAAAGCAAGAAAATCTGAGGGTTGTGTTATATCGTACTTGGTGGTGTGGTTGTAGAAGGGGGGCAAGGCTGTTTATTACAAATTCGGCTTTCAATCTCTTGTTCAAAATGGGAGCACGTCCTGAACCGCTCTTGATATCCTCCTCCGCAGGAAAGCGAGCATTTCGACCACTTTGACCACTCGGTGCATTCTGCAGTGATGGAGGATATCAAGAGATTAGCAAGGAAGCTTTCACAGATTCGAGGCTGCTAGCGAAAAGAATATAAATAGTATGTTTTGCCGATAAATGATCTGAAAACAACTCGAAAGTTTACGAAACAAGAAATAACGCGGATGACTAAAACTTTCGAAAGAGAGCACGATTCTGCGATCTCATCAGATTGTTGATAGAAATAGTATTGAGATGATTGGTCTAGTCATGTGGGGTGAATTCTTGAAGCGTTGTAGTACAATTTGCGTATTTTGCTAACTAGACAATGCTTTTGCTGCCACGATGTATTACTGTTCATATCAACCCTCCCATTAAATGGAGCAAAATATCAAACGTTCAAACGGTTTACAAACGTTCTCTGAAATCAATTTTGCTAAAATGTTTAGTTCATCGCTTACTTTTGGATTTTCCGACGCGTTCGAAATCGGTTATCAATTATCTTGCTTTGTTGGCTTCCCAACCAAGAGGTGCTTGAACAAACAACTGCGCATTATAAAAGTTACCAAATCGAAAATAAATTATTGCATAAAAATGTTGTAAATTACTGAGACTTCACTCACCGGGAAGAGGGGTCGTCGTAGGTACAGTGGTTATATTTGGTGTTGAAGCAGTAGTGGTCACATTTGGGGTAGAAGGCGTGGTTGGCGGCGGAGTCGTAGTTGATGGCGGCGTCGAAGGAGCAGTTGTTGGTGTGGTGGCATTTCCTAATAGGTAAGTTCAAGTTAGTAAGCAGGCAGTAGAGCTCACGGGGCCTTGGATAGCTTTGTAATATTGAAAATAAATCGGATTGAATGGTTACAAACAGTGCTTCGGCATTTTTAGTAGGCTTAATGTGTTTTGCGTTTGTATTTAGTGTTTTGCGAAAGATTTAGTGATAGCCAAAGCAATATTCAATGTGTTAAGTTTCTCTTTTACACGCTAAGCTTAAAAATAACTCACCGGGGCAAGGCAATGTGTTACAAGGTCTTGCTTGCAGCTCGTCGTGTTCATGGGTGCTGTTTTTGCAATGCCTTATTCTTGATTGCAGCCCGTTGCATGTAGCGGAGCATTCAGACCAATTTGACCAAACTGAGCAAACTAAAAGAGCAGAAGACGAAAATAGATATATAAATGTGATGATAGAAAACGCTTACTGCAATGAGCAACAGAACTTGCTTTATCATAAAATGCAACAATTGTTATCAAATACTTCAGCCGAGAAAAATGCAGTAAAAATTGGACAAACCTGTTGGAGAGGGTGTGGGTGTCGTTGGAGGCGAAGTCGTAGTTATGCACGGGAATGTGTTACAAGAAACACTATCTTCCTCTACCTTGCCATCACAGGTCCTCCATCTTTCTGAAAAACCGCCCCCGCATGACTTAGAACATGCTGTGAAGGCGGACCATTCACCACATACTAAAAAATAAGTGAGCAGCCGTTAAATACATTATAGATGAGAGAGCCAGGACAATAGTAGTCATGATTACACTCGGAAATGATGGTTCTTTAAAATAGTCTTATAGAGGGAAATAAAACTTAAAAAATGACAAGCGTCACAAAGATTAACATTCTACATTGAATCATATATGAGCGAAAAAGCAAGAAATATTTTCATTTCCTCGTTTGTTAATACAGGCCACAATACCAACATGATTATCGAATCCACTTTAATATAACACACAATCACGGTCAATTGTTTCAAAACAATTGCGTCAACATTCCATGTCAAATTTTTTGGAAAATGTTAGTTTCCTAAATTATGAGGAACGGAGAAGCAAAAGAAAAAGTGTTCGAGAAGAAAAATTAAAAATATAAGAACACGACTCAAGCCGTGTTTCAAGTGAATTTAACAAGCATTGTACATCTTAGATCAAATATCTGTCGAATGACGCTTGGACACTGTAGGGAAAACCATGAACGTGTGACGTGACATAATCAGGATACTGAAAAATCATAGCCGGTCTATTTCGTTCTAGTGAAAAGAACATGCGTAGAACGCACCTCTATCGCACTGCTTAGCATTACAAGTCTCGATTTCAGGCTGGTAAAACTTGATTCCATCCTCGCTGTGACATTCCTTCACACGCATTCTGTCACCACCGTTGCAGGTCGCAGAACACTCAGTCCAGGCTCCCCATTCATTGCACTTTATTTCTGCAAAATTGTTTCAGTTAATAGAAATGAGACAAAGAAAACGTGTTTTACTCAAGCCAAATAATTAAAAAGGCCTTAGTAGGCTTCCAAGTGATGTATTGACTTAGCAAAGAATTTTCAAAAGAGAACCCAGCCCAGTTACACGATGGCAGCTTTAATAGAACATTGAAAATAGACTATTCCGTATAAAACAAAAGGAAGTCAGCAAGTAAAGAGATTGAATGAACAAGCTGTGGCAAGCATCACGTACTTGGTTGACAAGGCTGCGTGTTGCACTCTTGCACTTCGCCTTCGCTAAACTTTGTCGTTTTGCCATGGCTATCTATCGAGCAGTTTCTTACACGATGCTGTGATCCTCCTCCGCAAGTTTTTGTGCATTCAGACCATTTTCCCCATATTCCGCAAACTATTAAAATAAAATTGACGAACATATAGAATTTCATTTCTATTCAAAATCTATTCAAAGAACAGTAATAATTGCTCCCAGAAAGCAAAAGCAGCCTACAAGCAGAATCAAACGAACTGAATTTGGAGCACCAAAGGTTTTCCCATTCTTTAATAATTATTCATATTCCTATGGATGGCTATTTCTATTTTATTTTATCATATACTGATTGCTGCTCTTTGCACCAGTAGACCTCTTTCACATGCCTATCGCATCACGTGTTAAGATAAAAAAGTCCTATATCCTGTCTTGTTTTGACTAAATGTCATATTGATAATCTCATATTGCGGAAAGTCATAAAAAGCATTACAGTACGCTCCCACCTGGCGGACAGTCTTGGGTGTTGCACACGCGGTGGTCATAATACGTCATATTGTCTCCATTGTCCAATTTGCAATTTGTGTATCTGTATTGCGTCCCTTCCCCACATGACTTTGTGCAGGCCGTCCAAGCTGACCATTGATTACAATCTAAAAGGATTTACATGCTTCAATGTCACTACTGCAACTGGCACATACCTTACTGGCACATACCTTATTACTTATCCCTAGGGGCGAGACTTGGTACTTTACTTCTCGTTTCGGAGGTGTTCGCAGAAAGTTCTCTAAAAGAGTCTTGATTTTGTCTAACGACCGACGATTCAAACAATTGTTTGGCCTTAGAAAATAATCAAATCCTTTGAGAAAACAAATGCCGAGTAAATCGTTGGGCAAACATCTCGATACTTGCGCGACGAAAAAACCTTTCAGCCTTTCGGCAGAGGGGCCTTAATCTCTTAACAATATCAAGACTATTCAACCAGCTTAACTTTACAACATGCAATGAAATCTAAACAAGGTTAAGGGCAAAACAGCTAGAGCATTTTGAGATTAGCTTTCATTTCTTACCTGGCGGACAAGGGTCAGGATTGCAAACTCTTTGCTCGTAGAATACTCTTGAGAACGATCTGATGCCGTCAGTCAGGCTGCAGTTTCTGTATCTAGCTTGACTACCTTTACCGCAACTTTTGCTGCATTCTGACCACGCAGTCCATGGTTTGCAATCTATATAAGCAGAAAATAGAATAAAAGACAAACCAACATCTTATCGGTAAGTATCCGCATGGCTTTAGCGGAAAACTATGAAGAGAGCATGGAGTAATGACGTCACAATGAATGATGGAAACAGGAGAAATTTTGCAAGTTAAGGATGCAAAAAGGAACTATTAAGTTTCTTAGACTATTAGGATGGAGAGGTAGGTCGCTAGCCTCAATTGGACACAAGACTGATTACAAATGGCTAATTGTGTTGATCAGCTATACATCTCACGTAAATGGCGCACGGCAAAGAGGTTCTGTACACTTTACGATTACAAAAGCCACCTACCAGCGGGGCAGTCTGCCATGTAACATTGCTTCCGATCAATAAAAACTTTAATTTCCCCATTCATACTGCAATTTCTAAATCGCTGCTGGAATCCATAACCGCAAGTGGCAGAGCATTCACTCCATTGGGTCCAGTTTCCACATTCTAAAAAAATTCACAGATTTAAGTGGTGTTCTTCTCGTGGAAACATAAGTTAGATATAAAAATTATATAGTAGCAAAATCTACCTTCACCTGCGATAACGCAAGTTTTCAGCTATATACAATTAAGAGATCTTTTGCATATGTTTCTACAAAATTTGTGTGTTGATAGGAGCTGCCACTCACCCATAGAACAGGCGTTCGTATTGCATGGCTGAGTTTCATACTCGACTTCATTGACAAGGACGGCCTTTGTGCAGTTTCTATATCTGTACTTTTGTCCCCCACCGCAAGTCTTGTCACAATTCGTCCATTCTGACCAAGTTCCGCATCCTGTTCACAAGATATAGAAGGGTTGAATCTTTTGCTACTCTCTTTGTACACTACCCTATCAAAAATATTGCACGACCTCGAAGGAGGAAAAATGGCGTATAAAAGATCGAAAGATGTTGTTATGCAAATTAATTGTTTTCTTAAGTGACGAATTGGAATGGGTCGGACGTGAAACGGCCATCAATTAAAACTTCAAGCTATTTCGAGCACTTTCTTAAAAATTAACATCAAATAACGTTTTTTAACATTTTTGAATTCCAATATCTTGCTCGGCATCAATTTTCATGTCTTTCATTTTATAGCGACTTACCTCTCATTTGACAAATTCCCTCCCGTGGGCATGGTCTACATCTTGAGATTTTTTGCGTAATTTAAATATTTCTAATTAAACTTTCTAGTTAGAAATTTTCAACAAAATTTTGAAATTTTTCCCGCCAAAATTTGCTATAAAATACGCTCTATTCACCCAATTCGTTTATTCAAATGTCTTTGATTGTCAAAAAGTTGACCAAAAATGTCGCCATTTTGAACAAAGTGGTGCAGTACTTTTGATACCCTAGTGTACATTCATTTACGTAATAATGCAATTGCAAAGAATAAGTCAACCTCATGGGCAGGCAACTTCAACGGATTTAGGTATGATCAAAGAGTTAAGCAGTGTTTGAAAAAACTTTGTCCACATGATTACAGAGGATGAAGGAAATTACCGATGGTAGCAGGAGTTACGGTTGGGGAAGGTGCTGTGGTCTTTGGTGACTTGGTTGTTTCTTTGGTGGTCGGTTGTCTAGTGGAGTAGGTTGTTGTTGACGGTTGTGTTGTTGTAGGAGGTTGTGTTGTTGTAGGTGGCGCTGTTGTGGAAGGCGGTGCTGTTGTTGTAGGTGGCGCTGTTGTTGTAGGTGGCGCTGTTGTGGTAGGTGGCGCTGTTGTTGTAGGTGGCGCTGTTGTTGTAGGCGGCGCAGTGCTTGTGGATGGAGCTGTTGTCGCTGGAGGTTTGGTTGTTACCAGGCTTCCTGTTGTGCTTTTTGCTGTAGTTAAAGGAGTCTGCGTTGTATATGCGGTACTTGCAGTTGTGTATGGGGCTGTTGTTGTTGTGAGCGCTGGACATGGGTAATATGGGCACCCTGTAAAAACAGACTTATTAGCGAAAGATCGAGAACATACATTGGAAGTTATCCTAATGGGAAGTCTTCGTGTGCTTTGGTCGTATAAGGAAACTTGAGAAGAAGAATATGAGTAGGACACACATTCTTAATAACGATGAAGAAAAAAATGAATTAATAGCCATTGGAGTACAATTTGATGTCAGAAACAGGACTCTGATGACACAGACATACCTGCGCAGTATCCCCATAATCGATCTTTATCAAAATTGAGGGTAGTTCCACACCAGTATACTTGTCCGGGGTTCATAATGCAGGAGTAGTACGGCTGCCCGTTGTAAATGAAAGGAAATGAGCAGCAACCGTTGTTGCCAGTGCCACCATTAGAAGGCACTGTGCACGTAGTGTTTTGTCCTGAAATAGTAAAGGCTGCTATCAATATTGCTTCGGTGTTTACATTTCTTACTTTAATATTGCAACAGATTTAAGAACACATTACAAAATGCCGATCAAACACATGGGATCGATAGCTGTATTAAACATTGTACATAAAGAGAACTCAGAAGAATTCAGCCATTATTTTTTTCTATGTCAGGAACTTGCTACGGATTTAACTATTAACGCAAGACCGTGATTAATTAAACAAGAAACATTGTCAGCAGAAACAAGCTGATTTTTGTCGACACACGAGTTATAATAACATATACACAACATTTTATTATTTGTCTTTTCAGCTTCAATCTAATACCTTTCCCTGAATGCTTAGGAATTTTAAATCGGTGGGATGATTGTAAATTGATGCAAAGCTCATAAATTGACGGCTCCTTCGTTTTTTGAGGAAGACCATAGCATTTAAAAGAATGACTAAACGATATGATTGACGCCATACTACATGAATGTCAGCATTTGATTCATAAGATGAATACGAATCAATGAATACCTTTGCATCTGATTTGACAGTTTTTCTTTAGCCATTCCTCGCCACACCTTGACAAAGGATACTCTACACAGCGTGAATCATCGGCTTGTGCTACGCCTGGTAAGAAATGCACCTTTACGTTAAAAAACATCACAATCTCAAAAAACCTTCAAGTTTCCTGACTTACTACTTTCTAACATTGATTGAACTAATTTACTTGGCAATACGGAATAAAAAATGCTATCCAAGTTGAAGGCAATGCTTGTAGCAACGCATATTTTGCCAGTTAAGAAGAATGTTAAATTCTGGTTACTTAGACAGATGATGCAAAGATGGATCATACTTCAAGCATCAATCAATAATCAAATGTTGGCAAAAAACGCACCTGCTTGGCTGTTCTGGATTTGCTGTTGCGTAGCAGATCCGGCTTGTGGTTGCTCCGGTTTCGATTCTGCCACAACTGGTCTTGCTACGGATGGGGCTGGCTTTGATTCGCTTGGTCTTGTTTGAGCTGCAGACGGCAAGGTAGAGGTTCCAGGCTGACTTTGCTGTGCCATTGGCTTGGTTAGGGTCACCGAAGCTAGTTGGTGATTTTCTTTTGAAGAACTGGAGCTGGCCTGTTTCGGTTGATTCAACAAAATCAAGTCAATTGGGTAGTTTTTGGCTGATGGAACCTTCTGTGGTGCGGGGGGTGGCGATGGTGCAACAACTGGAACAGATGCTGGTGCAGCAACTGGAACATATGCCGGTGCAGCAACTGGAACATATGCTGGTGCAGCAACTGAAACAGGTGCTGGGGCTGAAGCCAGTGCTGGGGCTGGCGCTGGTGCAATAGCTGGCGCCGGTGCCGGGGCTGGCGCCTGTGCAACAACTGCTTGAGCTGGCTTGGGAGTCAGGGGTGCCGTCAGAGGGCGCTTCTCCAGCTTTAAATCAAGTGTGTCAGTTACAGGTGCTAGCTCTGGTTTCTGCTTAGGCAATTTATCTTGCTGCGCTGCGTTGGTTGTGTCATATATATTCTGTGGAGGAGGGAAAAGGTACTGAACTTTCGAAGTTCCCGTTTTGATATCGTTGTTTGTCTTATTTGTGCTAGGCACGGCCGCGTTCTGGTAGTAAGCAGTGGCTTGTGGATACGATGGCAGCTGGCCTATCGGATATGTGGCTTGCACTTGGGAAGTTGATAAGTACCCATCCTTGTTCTGATTTCCCGTTACGGAAACCTTATACTGCGAAGGCTGCGCATTCGGCGGCATTGAGAGGCCAGCCACGACAGATGATCCAGCTGGCTGTGGAGTGTTTGAGGTATTGTTAACTGAACCTTGGGCTGCCTTCCGTGTTGGTGGGTATCTACTCACTCCATACCACGTGTCATTTTCGTGAGTCAAAATGGCATTGTCAGTCACGTGTTTATGCGCACCCTCTAAAATGAAAAGGTTATTTTAAAGTTTGCGTGCTTGCCTTTTAAACTTTTTGAAAAATAGAAAAAGGTGAATGAATGAAAGAATGAACGAATGAACAAATAAATGAATAAATAACCAAATGAATAAATGAACGAATGAATGAAGGAATAACATAGACGTTGCATTTTCTTAATAGTTCTGGTATAGCAAGGAACAGTGGAAATATACTGAGGTACTTTTTGTCAGACACTTTTCAGAGTATAAACATCGGATAGTGGTTGAATGTAAGATGAAAATTTGTATCCAGATGCGGACCAAAAGTGACGTGGGAAGAAGAAATAGCCTCTCACCTAGTTGGAGGTCCAAGAGAGAAAACGATATCTTAAAAAAATACCTTATATAATATCTACATTTGTGACTTAACTAAAAAGAGAATATTTCGAAGCTTCTACCAACACACTTTCAAAATCTTATTAGACTCGTTTTACCTGGATGGGGCTCGTTCAGCGGCAAATTCTGTTTGGTAACAGTTGATTTCTTGTATCCATCTTGATCCGGATAGCCAGCAGGCATTTCGAATGGATTGACACCTAGCTTCGAATTCCCTGCCTGGTTCAGGCCCGCCGTTGTTTCGTATGATTTCGCCTCCTCGACCATACTGTCAGCAATAGGACGGTTATCTACGTATTCAGCACTCGGTCGTTGTACCTCGCTTTGATCTAAAAATCCTTGCTGTACTTGCATTGCCTCCTTTCCATTTCCATACTGGTCCGCCCCTCTTGAGGCTTCTTCATTTCCTTGGTAACCATTGAAGAGCCCAGTTGAAGCATCGCTGTTCGCACTCTGATAAAACCTGTTATCTTGCTCAGCATTTTGGTCTTCAAACGATAATCTTGAAACTTCAGCTGAACCAGGATTATAAAACGCATTTTGTGGCATAATTTCTTGGCGCTTATTCAACTTTCGTATATCTCTTTTTGCAAATTTTCTTGGCTTAGCTGATAATAAAAAAATTCTACCATAAGTTCTCCCAGAGAAAAATTTACCGGAAGTAACAGTGGGAGTAAATGCATGGAAGTCATGATATGCAGCAAACCCATAAAGGCAAAAACAATGAAAAATTCAGCGTCGTTTATTAATTATGCCTTCAATCAGGCAAGTACGCGAAAGGTCTTAGCAGGCTTACAAGCAAAATATAGAAAGTGCAGCAATGAGTCCAGATGTCATTGCATATGACGTAGATCTAGTCACAGAAAACTAATTGTTAAAGAGAAAATTTAGAACAAAAATACTTACATAACCCATAGCCTAAAAGCAAAGTTGCAATGAACAATGTTGCAACATATGACAGGGGTGCCATGTTTCTTTATGGCTGGTTTTTGCTACTTGCTTTTGTCGACGTCACCCTGCAAGAAATCAAAACAAAAAGTCAATTGGAGAAAGCTATGGCTTTCAGGTAAGAAAATGCTGTATACCAATTTTAATATAATACCAAGCACAATGAGAAAGGTGGGTCGCAGGTGTGATGCATTCCCTGCACTGGTACTTTGACGTTCTAGGTCAGACAGAAGAACGCGTTACGTAATCAGCTGTAATTTACTGTACATGCCATAAAATTTCTCTCTTCACATTAAGAAATTTATAGAATACACAGGAGCGCAGTGGTTGGGAGAGCACTAAATTTCGAGAAATTCGGAAATTTCCCAGTTTTGTCGGAATTTTTGCAAAATTTCCTTTTCTCCCCCTTTACCTTTTCTCTCACAACGTCACTTGGTTTCACTAGCTATCAAACTGAAATAGGTCCAATGTATTACCACAAAACCTGTTAAGTCTTGGCAATCAGAAAGGGCAGTCCTGGGTTCTTCACAACTATTCCTCTGTCTTAGAAACAAAATAAAAAACCCTTCCTCAAATAGATTTGGTGGCAAAAGTGGAAAAATGCTGCTTTCGATAGTTGAAAAATTTTCAAAGCGCCTTCAGCGGATTCAATTTTTCATTTGAATTATTAAAAAAACAAAGCCGAATTTATTTTGAACTATTTATATTTAAAATCTTTAATCCATTCTATCAGATATGGAAGGATGGGTGTTAAAGGAGAAACAAGACCTCTTTGGTATACAGCAATTTTTCTAGTGCAGAAAGTTCAAATGAGCAAAAATGCAACTTTCTATCATTACGGCGAATATTAAGCTCCAGCCTTTCTCCATGTGCATAAACCTTACTGTTTTTCGACACATAGATCTACTGTGCTTTATTCCTAACTTTTTTATGGAAATGGCAATGACTGACAATGTCTTTATCGGGTATTGCATTATCATGTACACGAAGGCAGCTTCTTCAAGTGCCGTTTATAATAACAACAAGCGCTACATATGTGTTACATACACGTTTGATCGAATCCTAATATATAAACATATATTGTACATCGGGTTCCTTTCACTACAAAGCTACCTAACGAAACTATGACTGGGTACGCCGAGCTGATAAATGAATCTTGTTCCCCTAAGCAGTAATTATGAGTACTGTGCTAAAAACCCTTTGCAAGGCCATACGCAGAGTAAACAATATCCAAGAAAGGCAGGAAAAGTCTGACAGAAAGCAGTTGCCTAATGAATGCATTATATTCTCAGACCCTTTTTGCATAAGGAATTACAGCAAAAACGCTACAAACACGAAAAAAGCTACTTTGAAAAAACTTACCTTTTCAATCCAATGAACAGATAACCATCATAAACGAAGATAAATTTCTCCCTTCAAAAATGTAAATATCAATTCAGGTTAATTGAAGACGCTTTAATTGTGGAGAAAAAAATGAAGTTCGATGAACAATGAATTAGTGCTGAGAACGAGATGAATAGAAAGGATTGATCGATCAAGTAAAGGTACCCACTGGTCACTTGTAAAAGATCAATGAATGTTCAAAAGATCTCCAGACACCACTGCCTTCTACCAGGGGGAACGATATTGAATGTAACGCGACAGGTTCCTACGCAGCGGCTTTCAAAAAGAGGTCTCCGAAGCGGCCATTACTACACGGATGTCGCAGTGATCCTCTGCAAACATTAACTTATACTTTGTACAGGACAAAAAATGAAAGAAATAATTTGCTGATTTGTGTTTACATTCAAGGAGCGATGCCTTTAGCTGATTTGCAACAGCAGTAGCAAATTCACTACCGATATAGTAGTATCCATTCTTATCTTGTTAAATGGGAAAAGCCTCAGGTTGCAGTTTATTGCTAATGTTTTTGTAATATCACCTCTTATGTGTCCGGTTATAATAAAATTGGGATCCATATAAAGTCATTGAATAATTAGGTTTAAAAAAGTTAAAAATAAAGGGATACTTTTTCTACCTTATAACTACAACATAGGTCACTTCGATCTACATTTCGCTACCATTTGAAATGTTTTATTGAATGTTGCTACAGAAATGTTCAATTAGCAATATGTAAAATATTTTAAAGGTGTATGGCTTGCAAGGCTCAGTCCAGCTTTATTAGAGCAGCGCTTGATTAAAAAGTTGAAGATGAACCAATAATTAAATAATTAGATCACCCCGTGATATTTATTGTTTGGTGGTTGAGATCATAGGGATGACTAGCTCTGACAATGGAGTCACCAAAAACAACGATCAAAGTTATAAAGACCACGGGACCTTATGAATGTGTTAAGCAGAGGCATAGCTCCTTCCCCGAGGAATTGCAGGTGGGATACGCAACTGTACTAACATCTATGCATCTACCGTGGCATCATTTTACTTTAGAGGTAAACTTCATACCGGGTTTCTATAGCAACAGACTCATTCAAGAGCTGCAATGATAAAGATTGTGATATGAGGTCGGAGCAAGTCAAAAGAAAAACGCAAAGCCCTGGATTCAATTCTGTTTCTTTAGATCTTCACCAGAGGGTACTTTCAACCAAGTCAGTGGCGAACAAAAATTTATCGGGTTTGTATATTTAAGCAAAAGTAAGCAGAAGAAGGTTTGTAGATTTTTAGAAATAATACCTAGAAATAACAGGGAAAAGAGCAGAGATTTAAATCCAAAAATAATATCGGCAACTGCAAGGCGTACGATAGACTTCTACCGGATCTTCCTGGATGGTAAAATGTCTAGATTAGGGCCAATAATATGCTTTCTCGTTGCAGTGCCTCAGGTCCCATTGTCTTTCAAGCCGTTTTATCAAAAGCGTTCATTGCATACTTTCACTTTATTTAGCAAAATCAACCAAATCAAAAAAAAGCAAGAACTCTTTTCTGGAACGACGCTTTTAACGGCTTGCCCAATTTTTATCATTATGGGCATCACCAATAATATTAATGAAGATTTCAGTTTACCAGTCTCTTACATATTTCTCAATGGCTTCAAGGCAGATGTTTGGATAGCCTCGAGTTCAACACTTCATCTTAATATCATATGTGACCATGTTTATCACTGACATTACTCAGTTTATGATGATGTCATCAACATCAATGCTTCATTTATTGATTTACCTCATTTATTCGATAATAACAATAATAATAATTATGATTAAAGTGCATAATTATAATACAATATTCTATACAGTTTACAACTTAAAACCTATTACATAACATCATAAGCTACTTTTAATAAATGAGTCTTTAACGACGATTTAAAATTATCAAAATTGTCAACAGAACGAATTTCAAACGGAAGAAGGTTCCAAAGACTAGCTGCAGCATAGGCAAAAGTTCTAGCAGTTAAGCTGAATTCACACTGGACGCGTCACGGCGCGGCGCGTCACTGAGCGTCATCGAGCGTCGCGTCATGTACTTCTTCATGCTATTCACACACGATGCGTCATCGAGCGGCGCGTTTTCTGTTTTCCAATGCTGTTCACAGCAAACTTGCAAAATTATTGACAAGTTGTACTGTATTCCTTGCATTGCAAAGTCAAGCTGGACATTTAAGTTTGCTGCAGAAACGAATGAAACGGTAATCTGAAGCTAAAATATCAAAAACAGCATCTTGGCCAAAAAATGAGGTATTCTAAGTCTCGTGCGGTTTCGTCGACATTTCGGTTCGAGAGGTTGGCCAATGTTTTGACAGGAAGACGATTCTCTTCAAGCATTCATTATAGAACCGAAATTTTTATTGATATTAAAGATTTGGAAGGTGTACTACAATTAGCAAAACGTTTGGCTTTACGGATTCATGGGGTTTCCCTTCCTGCCAAAATTCGAGGGAAAATTAAACAGCTTATTTTTATCAACACTCCCCAAAATTTCCATGTATTAAATCCCTCGGAAGTAAACCTTTGGAAGGTATTGAAAGCTTAACGGGGAGTGATTGAAATATTTTTTTACCAAAACGGAACATACAATGACTCAATATCATTGTTGAATTGAACATCGACGAGGCAACTTTATATCATCGAAAAGACTCTAAACACGAATAACACTGTTACTTATCATAAACTAATAAATGTGATTTATTTTTGTCACTTTCAGAATTTAGCCCCCCGATGCTTTAATCAGAGAGACTCATCATAATATACTTCACCGTACAAGCAATACAGTTTTATAATGGCCTATTTCAGAAGCTCCTTGTTTACGTTTCTGGCTGTCATGTCGTCTGGCTCCTTGTTTATTCTCTAGGTTTTCTATTGTTCTGAAGCGTCTAAATAAATTTAACTTTGACGCTCGGTGACGCGTGGCTGAAAAAACGCGCTGCGTGCGCATAGCTGCCGAAAATGCTAACCATATTTGGTCAGCGTCATGACGCGCCGCGCCGTGACGCGTCCAGTGTGAATTCAGCTTTAATGTTCTGTTCTTTAAACTAGGAACTTTAACAGCAGCGCATTACTCGATCTGAGAATTATGTGGGGCACATACCTCTCCACCATGTCCCGTAAATACACAGGTGCATTTCCTATCAAGCATTTGAAGGTAAGCAGGATAATTTTAAACCATATGCGTTGTTTGACTGGAAGCCAGTGCAGATCAAATAAGGCTGTACTTATATGGCCAAATTTAGGTAGTAGCAACACAACACGAGCAGCAGCATTTTGGACACGCTGCAGTCGCTCAATAAGATGCTTTGGCGTGCCATAAAACAGAGAGTTACAGTAATCCAAGTTGCTAGTGATGAATGCATGAACAACAACAACAGTTGATCATGAGACGGTTAGCCAACATCCATTTCCTAACACCAGAAACACACATCTCCATGGCCTTAATAGACTCTCTCTCGGAAGCAGGCTCTGGTTTGAACCATATGTATAGCTGGTGATCGTCCACATTGCCATGAATATTTGGAAGGTGTTGACTAATGACATCATATAAAGAACTGATTTAAATAACAAACAGTACAGGCCCTAAACAGCTTCCCTGAGGTACCCCGCAGAAATTCAATTATATACCGCTTTTGTTTATAAGCCGTTCTCGATTATAAGCCGCAGAAAATTGGGTTCATAAAAAAATCTAAGCCGCCCTTAATTATAAGCCGCGCCCACAAAACGATGTAGAGATACTTGGTTTAAAATGAAGGACGCGAAATCTGATAAAAACTTGATTGTGTACTTAAGCCAATAAATAGATATTATAAGTTCAACCGACAATATCGTCCAGTATGGGATCATCAATAGCGCCCAGAAGTATTTCTTCCTCATCTTCCACATAATCATCCTCAGCTTTAAGGGAGCAGGAAAGCGTGGCAGGACTTGGGTAGAAAAATGTCAGCCTTCCTCGTTTATAAGCTGCCCTCGTTTACAAGCCGTCCTGGTTTATAAGCTATCTTTGTTTATAAGCCGTTCTCGTTTATAAGCCGCCCTCGTTTATCAGCTGCCCTATTTTATAGCCGCCCTTGTTTATAAGCCGCCCTCGTTTATAAGCCGCCCTCGTTTAAAAGCTGCCCTATTTTATAGCCGCCCTTGTTTATAAGCTGCCCTATTTTATAAGCCGCCCTCGTTTATAAGCTGACCTATTTTATAAGCTGTCCTCGTTTATAAGCCGCCCTCGTTTGTAAGCCGCCCTCGTTTGTAAGCCGCCCTTTATTAGAAACCGCAGCAAAACGTGCCAAAAATAATTATTAGTCATAATCGAGCAAATACGGAATGCCTTTGAGTTTCTCTTGTGTAATTAAGAGGTAGTAATTGCAAAATATATGGTTAGAAACTTAAGTATCTGTCATTTTTCTAGCTAACACCATGCTAAAGAAGCAATTTTACGATGAGAAATCATAGATAAACCGAAATACTCAAGATCAGTCAGAAGCCTCGTTGGCTCTTTACAAAAGGCTAAGCTAAGGAAGCTACATAAACAGCTAAATATTAAGGGCTGCGATTATAAAAGGAAAATGTTGTGACGAGCATAATCCCTATTAAGAGAATGGGATTCCTAATGAGGACCCCTTCGAAAACTTGTGTCTTTTTATGTAGAATCGACTGATGTATAAACTTATATAAATTTTATAAGGTGCAACATGCTATTTAAAGTGTAATAATTTAAAGAGTTTTTTTGTCCACAACCATTAGAAATTGTCCGAAATTTTCTGAAAAAAGTGAATTTTTCTGCATTAAAAACAATGTAACCTCAAAATTTAAAAATAGCAGAATAACATAAATGTTTTTGATCTGAAAATTCAATCTTGGTAAACACAAAGCTGATTATCTGCAAAACGAATAGAGTGTGTGCCTCTCAGGTTAACTAGAGACAACGAGCAGCGAGGATAAGTCCAAACTTCACTGGCTTTCCTTAGTGACGGGGTGTCATCTTACAAATTGTAAAGCTTTGGAAATTCCCTTTACGCAAGATATACCCGCGAATGAGATCACAGAAAAACCGGTGCAAAATCGGGCATACAAATTTGAAAATAAAATTGAAAATACCGTCCGTCGGAAGGTTCTTTGTAGTACTGGCCTTCCAGATGGTCTTAGAACATTTAAAAGCTCGATGTGGACATCACTTTAACGTACGCTGTTTGAGCGGGGATCCAGTATCTACTGAAGTCGAATTTTTTCTGTCCTTTCTGGCAGTGTGTTCTTTTAGTAAGCTGCGTTCACTGCTTTGCTAATAAGATAGCTTTTCTTTAAAGTTGGGGCCATTTTATATTTCTATATCTATATCAAAAAAATTTATCCTATCGGAGAGGAAATTAAATAGAAAAATACACTGCAGAGACATGCTTTGCCGCCTTTTTGGATTGCTGCTTCCTTTTCCCTCGTTCAGTTTACACTGAAACATTCCTATTTTTTCTAACTTTTTCAGGATGTTGGTGAAACTAAACAATATTATTCCATGACGCAAAATGAATTCTCCAAAAAGGCGTCAACATATTTATATATAATATTAACTTTCAAATGTGCAGAATCCCTTTAGTTAAATTATCAGCAAAATTTGGATTGCCTCTAAATTCACTGCTAAAAACCTTTTTAAAATGTAGTTAAGTACATGGCTGTAAAAACTCATTACAGAATTGGTGAAAATATTTCTTTAAACAGGGCATTCTGCGGAAACTCTTCCTTGAGATCCACAGTGAGTATTACCATCGATGAAATTTGAGTGAGATCTTTAGAAGAAATTGAACGCTTACGTTTTTTTACACTTTATAAGTCAACTCAAGAATGTGTTAAGCTCTTCGTAGACAACGTCAATGAGAAATCGCGGAGAGGATGCCCAAAAGAAGTCTAGCTTTCTTGTTTACAAGCTTGGAAATGCTACAAATTTATCCAGTTGCAATTTTGTCAATACAAATATTCACTCGAACCCACTCTCCAGAGCTCATTGCAGTCGGCCGTCAATAAATTTGGGAGATTGACATCGACAAATACGGAATAAAAGTGTAACGGCACAAACGTGTATCATTATAAAAATATCCGTAGAAGCAGGCAATATCTTGGAGAAATCCTTGCTGGATCTGTTGCAGTATTGGTAAGAAATATTTTATGTAAGATGAAATTTCAAATTTTCAACTATCCAGTATATATAGTGGTGTAAAATGAGGCTTTCTAGACGATCCAGCTCATTGATGATAAATGTAGCTTGAAAACTTTGTTATGATATTATCATGGAAACTGTACCAGAAATAGCCGAGACATAATTAGGGGAAAAAAATTGATGTATTTAGACTAAACCAAAGAAAAATTCATTCAACATGGCTCTCTATCCTCTGCCAAATTTCATAATAACCATTTACATTTATTTACATCAAACCTCTATTCGTTCCTTGCTCAAACCTTCATTTTTTAATAAATCAATCATTTCTTTCAGTCCTTCCTTTTGTGCATATTCCTAGAAGGAGATCCAGATGATATTGAATACACCAACCAAAACAAATAAATAAGACTGGGCAAACCAATGCCAAAGTCTTTATGAATGAATGAAAATAGCTGTTGAAAAAACAATGATTTCGAAAGACTATAGGATAATCGTAAGAAAGCAATGAAAAAGAGAAAGACTGAGAAAGATACAAAGAAAAACCTGCAACTTCTAGTTTAACTTTCATGGACTGATTATTTTCATACTTTGAATTATTAGAACAATCTCTGTTGACTGATCACTTTATAGCATGATTCTTAGTGATCTTCTGTTGTGGACCTAACCCCTGATGATTTGCCATTAAATGTAAGTTTCCACTTTTAGCACGAATACGGCAAAAGGAAACGAACGCATCAGTGAATCGGAGAATGCAGCCAGTCACTCAATCACTGAACCGAGTTTACCTAGCCAGCAAATGGTCGTGCATTTGCAGTGGAAGATCAGAGGAAATCAAGTGGAGGCTGGCAGTCAGATAAAACTGAACAGCCAGAAACTGTGTCTCGTTTACTTCATCTGGTCAAAGTAAATATTTCTTGTGCGCATCCACTTCAAATGAAAGTTTTTAATCGTCTAGAAATTGCCAATAATACAAAGGCCATGACTATTTGAACTTCTGCATGAAATCGATTGCCTTTCAGCAACAAAGGACTAAAAGCGTAACTATTATTTCAGAAAAAATACTGATACAAATTTCACTCTAATCTAAAAGAAGTAATTTCAATTCGATATGTACATAGGCTCTATTTGACATGACGATATAAGGTAATATGAGAAATAGGCCTACCAATACTATGTCATGAGAGTCAACGTCATCACTACCGTGCTCCTTCGCGTGTTCGGTGTCAGGATGCAAAACGTGATGCAACCTCACAACATCAGCAGCGTCATCAAGGCTATGGGAGAAAATATCACATGTGTTAGTGGGAAATCATAACAAACAAATTATGATACCCAGGAATAGCAGAGGAAATATTTTTCAATTTATAAGATGTCACTGTTGGAGTAAACGTAATACGGGGATACCCAAATACCATTTATAGAGTTTAGCCTTGGTTTGAAAGTGACAATGTTAAGCTAAAAATGGTTGTTAATTCAATTTTTGCAAGCATGCGTATCTTGTTACAGACACAGCTCATATAAGATACAAAGGTGATCCTTGTCTTAAGCTCTTTAATATGGTACAACGTAAACATCAATAGTTTTCTCTTATGGATTGCTCCATAGATTTGGAACAGTTTGACATTCTTCCATCCATTAAGGTGCTTACAACTAGGAAATACATTCTATTTGTCAATTTGAATCCAACATCTCCTGTAATCTATTGTGACCAGTCTGTGAAGATAGAATCTCAATACATAACCAATCAAAGTAACAGGATCATTGATCCGTTAACCATGACACTAGTTTAAAAAAAGAAAAAAACGACCAAAATACAACGATAATGATAAATGATAAAACGAAATTTCAAATAGACTAAGTCCAGTTTTGATAAGCCAACAATGAAGCATGAGTGGATAACACCTTTTCACCATGATAACGAGAATAGACATACCGATCTTCCCTCACCAGCCGCAGTATTAGCGCCTTTGCTCGCTTTTGGGTTACAAAGTAATAAACCATCCCACCATAATGCCTTGTTGACTCCAGCAAACTGTAGGCTTCTCTTTCTTCTAAGTCGTGGTACGTTCTTCTGTGAACCTAAAACAGGAAAAATGCTGTAATCCAATTCAGATCATTGGTTGATTAAAAAATACATGGAACAAGCGATATAATTTGAATTTCCTAATAGGAGGTGAGGGCTTAAAATGGGAACATTGGCAAAGTCCAAAAGTAAACAATCCATTGTAAAAAAGGGTCTACTTCCATCAAGGATGCACCCTACTTTGCATCAGAGTACCTAACCATGCCATAATTGTTGGAATTCAGTCTCTGCATAAACAATGACAATTGCCATGCTGTTGTATTATCCAGCTTGAAATCAGGCTCTTAACCCCTACAACAGATTCTTACCCTTAAATAATCAGGAGAGTCATCAGGACACTGGATGCTAACCAAATCAAGCACATCAGCGTGACGTAGTTGCTCAAAAACAACCTTTAGCAAGAAAGAAAGCAGAAATCAATTCAAGAAAATATATACTTGGGATATGGCATTTGCTTTCATGTGTGCAAACATTGCCATGCATGTTGCCATGCATGATGTCCCTTGTGACACAGCTCTTTTGGGCATTCTACATTCAATTTTTCAAATGGGAAATATTTTGGGAAACAAAAGATAAGGAAAAAGTGATTAAATTTTTTTGAAGTGACTAACATTTTCCCCAGATTTCATTTACTGGTATTTTCTCTGATTTATACACCCTTTTCTGCCCTCAAAAATTAACCATTTTCAGGTCATAGTTGGTTTTAAAGAAACCCTTTTTACCCTCAAAAATTAGCTATTTTTAGGTCATAGTTAGTTTAAAAAAAAATTTTCTTATTAACCAAAATGGTTGAACAATTTAATTTTAGTGTATGTGACTTATTTCAAATATTTTGGTTTGAGCAAAGTGAATCCATTTTTGAAAGTGATAAAGTTTCCCATCAACTAATTTGTTTTCTTTGACTTATATATTTACCCTGATTTCTTTCTCCCAACAAGGTACATTTCTTACTCTTACTTCAATTGAGAGTTTTGAGAACTTATAGTACAAACATTCAAGCATTGTGTTAGGCCACTCTTGAAAACTACACAAACAGAACTTGCAATCCAAGTTACACATGTAAAACAAGAATGTGAAACAATTGGGTTGAAAACATGAATGGGACTGAAGAAATAAAGAAAAACTCACTGGAAGATCCTGATCAGTAAGCATTTGTGGCAGCCGGTAACTTTGGCCTTTCTTAGGAAGATATAAATAATTCATTCTTTCTCTTTCCTCCCATGTTGCTTCCCTGAGAATGCCATTTGGTTCTCTGACAACAATACGCCTATTCTGCATGAAACGTTAGAGGATTGTTGGTTTTGATTTAACTGTAATATATCCACCAAAATCTAATAATTGGATTGTGATAACTGATATTTCTCAACAGACAACCCACAACAATAATTTAGGCACATATTCTTGAAAATTTTGATAAGAGTTTCTTTGAATTACCCCTACGAATAGTTTATAATGGCAATTTAACCTGCAGTAATTTCAAAATAAACCTTAAATAAAATAAAATGAACAGGAAAAATATCTGAACAAAATTACCTAATAATGAACGATGAAAATTAAATTTGAATGATGAAAAAATTGTTTCTTACCATCTCATTTTTGCTAGTGCTGATATCTGTGAAAATAAACTTAGACTCGTCATGACCTTCAATTTCAGGATCATTTTGGATAGCAAAATCTATTTCTTTCCTTTCAAATTTGACATCAGGCATCTGCAATCGTTTTAGTGCTTTTTCTCTTATATTCTTCTCTTCCTACAAACAACAGATACCAAAATCAAACTTTGTACACTTGGATCTCTAATTATAGATGAGGAAGAGGGAAACCTGTGTATTCAGTCAAGGGGCAAACCATTTTTTGTGCACGTGTTTTCATAATGTTAACAGAAAAGCAAAAATGGCTAAGATACCATCTGCATCACGTTACAGATCTGCATTTAGCTAAGGAAAAAACAAAATTTCCAAGCTTGAATTTTGATTTATCTATTCTTCATCTGATTATTTGTGATAACACAAACAGTTAATACAAATGTACAAGCAAGTGCCAACCATATACAAATGAAAATGAAGCAGAATTTTGTTCCATTTATTTTCACACAAAACCAATGTACGATTTTCAGGAAATAAGTTCGAAATCACAATCATAAACACACAACAAACCTCAAAGAGCTCTTCATCTGAAAGCAACTTATATGTAGGAACTTTGAGAGTCTCCTGTCGTGGTTTAAAAACTTTGTCAAGCTCGAGGCTCCTTTCTGTTAGTCGCGTGAGCAAATTTTGAACTTTTGAATCCCTAAATTTTGTATCTATTTCACCAGAAAACATCTCAGAGTTTGATTTTATCATCTCAGGAATTGAATTTGCCGATGAGATGAATCGGAAATTTCTGCATGTTTTAAGGCTCTGGGCAATCTTGTAGAACAGATCGCTCGCTCTCACATGCACCGCCATGTTTGATTTGAAGTGCCTAGTCTCTTTTTGACACTGGCCTCGTTCTTTGCAAAATTGCTCCTCCTGGGTCCGATTTTTATCCTTGCGGCCAAAAACTGTTCTCTTTTTGCCTTTCTGGTGTAAGACTTTAAAATTTTTACGTTTTCGATGTGCAAACAATTAATTTTGATACTTTGAGTTAACAACAAGGGGTGACAAAGTGGAAGTGTGAAAAATTCTAACCGGTTGGTCCCAGCACTTAGCAAATTTTAATAATTCAACATTGCATAATATATTTTTATAGAAGGGCATCCAGGTTTTGATTGTGATAGCTGGAAAAGAGGAATACAGGGGAAACTTGTTAGAGATATAAATCAAGTCTTACCTTATCACAGGGGCGTTGTGGCTAGGCGGCACACCGGGAGATTTCCCGGTGGGCCCCTTACAAGTGACTTTACAAAACCCAGGAAAATATTTGAAGGGGAAAATTTTTTGGTAAAAAAATCCCTCATCTATGTAAAAACTCAAAGTTATGGACTAGAGCTTTGGAAATAAACTTAAGAATAAAAGGGCCAGTGAATGGGGTGCGTGAAATTTGAAAGACATGAAGGTCAAATAGAAAATGACCCGCTCGAATGAGGCTTGGGCGACCTGAGAGAAGGGCCTTTGATTTCGAGGTGAAAAAATTAGCCCTTCGAGGCCTATTAATTAGACAGTTTTTAATTGAGGCTTCTTTTTGGGAGCCTGTATGTAAAGGCGCTTATAAAAGCAGAAGAGGACTCAGCCTGGTGGCTAATCGATGTGGCTATTTAAGGGGTTGAAGTTAGCTCCTCTTATTGTCACTCCTCGTCAATTAACACTTCATTCCAAACATAAAAAGCTATTCAATTTATCTCTGCTTACAGTCACAACTTTTCATGTAACATTAAGTGTGACTTTAAAAGTCTTCTGTAGAGGATTTCCAGAACGCAAAGAGATAAAGCGAGGTCTAGCTGCATTTTTAGCCTCGAAGCTTCAAAAAAATCGAAGAGCTGCTTGCATATGATAGAAATGCCCTTTTAAAGATCTCCAGCTTAGCAAAACTCTAAAAGAAGTGCTTTTGTTCAGGCACGTATCTTGTTTGAGCGTATCTTTCTTTAAAAAACAGTAGGAAATGAAACAAAAAGTGAACAAACAGTTTATATACTGTTTGATTATTTGATCTATTTACTAACTTTTTTAGGTATATTTCTATCATTTCTCTATTATTTACATTGATTCAGTAGACAACTTTCTATATCTGCATTTTTGTTGTGTAAACATGGCCTACTTAAAATACTCGAGACAAAGAAGATGCACGTTTCTGTACAAGAAGTAAAATTCTCTCAATCAATACAACATCAATACAGCTTCTTGTTATTCACATCGATATGCACTCTGAACCAAAGGTCAAAAGACATCTTTCTTTCCCCAACGTCTGTCATAACAAATTTATCTTAAATATCATCAACTAATGCTTTTTGAGAATCGTCGAATTGTCTATTCTGAGCGGTATAGTAATTTGTTAAATTTTAGTCTAGGAGATGCCTTTTTAGCCATTCTAGAAGGCTTAATTAAAAACAATTTCTTTCGCGTCGGACCCAACCATGGTGTCACTAAACTTGATTCTTAGACCCCCCCTCCCTGATTTAATTTGGTGGCGCCAACTCTGTTGTTGTGTCATTACTATTTATGCTATTCTTACCCAACTGCCCCGCTTGCACCAGTAGCAAAAATGTTTTTTTCTGGAAACAATGGACCCCGTTATGGATATTTTTCCCAAGCTCTCTTCTAGGAGCCACAACGCCCTCGTCTTATCAATATTAAGTCACAATTTGTTAACATAGAACCAATATCGAGCAAATATTGAAACCAATTCTTCGTTAACTGTCCTCTTCTTTGAAGCAGTTCAAGCTTTCAGCTCCTTAGTCGATATCGCGACCATATCGGTATCACCTCTGAGCATACCAGCCCAGGTCCAATAAAAAATCGAGCTTTATTACGAAAAAGACTTTCCGCCAAGTGATGTCATGATATCTAAAGCCCTGAAGGGTGGGTATGGAGTATTTACTACTCGCCGAACTCTAGGTAGGATTGTACTGCACTGCGACGAGGAAGCATTTTCTGCACCCTCTGGTAAGAACACAGAAGCTGACCCTGGTATCGTTGCGAAAAAATACTAGAGTAATAAAGTCTTCAAAATGTCTTTGGAGTTTTCTTGGTGTAAAAGTGTTCAAGGATAACCGTAAAAAAACCAATAGAGAAGTAAAATCAAAAAAAGGATCCAACGTTTCATTTTTCTATCATCACGTTGGATCAAAAGTGCATACCAGAAATATAGCTAATGATACTACAAAGCCGAGTTGCTCAAGCATTCAAAAAAGTATTTCTAATTTCCTTTTCATTTCATTTTATAATATTTATACAGGTTAAAGGTTCATACATATATATGTTTTTCAACCTGATCTGTTTAAAGATTAAAATAAGCACTAATACTACTAATAACAAAAGAAATTTACTAACCTAACCTAATTTACAATATTAGATAAAACTAAGGCTATAAAAAGAGAATGTAAAGATGAAATAAAAGTTGTCCACGACTATAGCTGTTCTTTGAAGGTTTTCAGGGAGGGGGCCAATTTAGTAGCTCTTTCTAGACTGTTCCACAGTTTTGGACCGCGATAAGAAAAAACCTTTTGGCCTTTTATCGTTTTTAGCAGCGGTATCTTAAGATCAGTTTCTGATGAACGCAGAAACCGTTCTCTATCATCCGAACATTTTGCAAATAATTTTCTCAAGCCTCAACAATTCCTCTATACATTTTGTTGAATATGTCAGATAGAAGATATTTCTTAGAATACTTAATAAGTCCAAGGGCTCGATTATCCTTGGTCTTGATAGTATCGATATGCTTGTCCCATTTGAGTTTACTGTCTATCTGAACACCTAAGTATCTTGTGTTGGTAATCATTTCAATGTCCTGATCACCTAATGAAAAAGATGGTGGAGCATCAGGCTGGCTTTCGATCTTACGGATGTTTGGACCAGAGCCTCTAACAATTGATTGCGTTTTCACAACGTTCAAGGAAAGTTTGTTTGCATGCAACCAATCCTGTAGCTTCAAAAGATCTAAGTTTAGGTCATTTTGCAGGTCATCAATACTCTTTGAAGAGAGGGAAATGGCCGTGTCATCAGCATACATGCTGACATGAGATTTCTGCAAGAAAAAAGGCAAATCATTGATGTACATCAGGAACAAGAGTGGACCAAGACAAGAGCCTTGAGGAACTCCACAACCTAGTCCCCTGACATCAGAGGAGGTGCCATCTACCCTGCAGAATTGTTTACGGTTATCCAAGTATGATATGAACCAGTCATGTTCCAGGCAGGTCACTCCGTACATTTTCAGTTTTTTTCAGTAAGAATTTTATGATCAATCGTGTCCAAAGCCTTCCTCAAGTCAATAAAGATTAGACCAGCGTATTTTCCTTTATCTATATTCAGGTACCAATCATTGGTGCTAGCCAGAAGGGCTGTGGCTACCGAGAGTAAGAGTCGAAAACCAGACTGATGCTCATATAGTGATTTATTTGCATCCAGGTATTCATAAAACTGATTGAAAATTAATTTCTCAAATAGCCCAGATATGAAAGGAAGAACTGATATTGGTCTATAGCTCGACCTATCATCCTTTGCGCCACTCTTGAAGATGGGTGCAATACGCGCTATTTTCCATTCCTTCGGAAATTTTCCTGCAAACGATGATTTATTGAAGAGATCACACAAGGACCCACCAACAACTGGCAAAGCAATCTTCAAATAAAAGCTCGCAATGCCATCGTGACCGGAACCATGCGATGTCTTCATCTTATTCAAGGTTGATGATAATTTATCTGTCAAGATGGCCGAAAAAGAAAAACTCAATGGAGGAGTTTCAAACGGGTATTCACCAGACAAGAGTGGATTGGCTTTCTTTGGAATTTCCTCACTAAGTTTATTCCCAATGCTGCAGAAGTACTCATTCATTGAAGATGCAATCGCTTTGTTACCCCTAATTGTTTGCCCGTCTACAGTAAGGTTAGGTACAACTGTAGTGTTCGACTTTTTGTTAATGACTTGGTTGATGGTTTTCCAAGTTTTCTTGAGGTCACCTTGAAACTGCGTGATTTTTTCAGAGAAATACTCGCGTTTGAGTTGAGTATTCATGTTATTTAACCTGTTACGAATTTGCCTGTCGGACTCCATCAACAATTTTGAGTTGCTTTTTACAGTTCGAGTTTTTAACTTATCTCTCGTTTTAGCCAATTTGAAATAATCAGCATTCAGCCAAGGCGTATATCGATCAGACACGCGTCTTCTTAATGTAGGCGCATGCTTTTCTAGAATAAGCGAAAATATTTTGGTCCACTTGCGTACTGCATCATCAATGTCTTGAGCATCTGCTATGAATGCTTCCCAATCAACCTCAGAGAGATCTGAGAGGAAAGCCTCTGGGTTGAAATTCTTGAACTGACGAGATGTAATATATTTGTGCTGCAGCCGATCAACAAAAGCGAACTGGGCTGGGGTGCTACAGTAGGGTGGTGATTTTATGTTCTCTAGAACGAATAAGTCCATGAAATTAACATCTAAGCGGACAATAAACTAAATATTATAGCAAGACCTTTGAAAATACATTAGTCCAGCACACCGATGTTTTCTTGCTCGTGTCGCTTATGCCGAACAGCGTGCAATAAATACAAGGCTTGGCAATGAAAAGGCGATGGCGATGGTTCCAGATAGGAAAGCCCATAGATCAACAGCCTGTTTCGAGGAATTAGCCAGAAATAGGTTTGATGTTTCATGCCGATTTGACAAAGAGAAGGTGGCTGTGACCTCGAACATTGCGGACCACACTCACTTAGATTTGACCAGAAAAAACTTGGAATGAATGACATGAATAAATCACAAGCAACTACAACAAAATAGATGAAAACCAGTTAATAAATAACAACGGAGATTTTCATTTCGTTACTTACTGATTCAATTCAAGCAACTAGAGGTACCTATAAATCATGTTTATTTTGGAAATGGGTTCCTCCAGATTGGGGGTACAGCCAATGGCTAACATGGGCACCACAAGTGAGATAAAACTACATAAATCTCCTATAATTATCAAAGTGACTGACATTTCCCAATCGATATGCGTCTCAACCACCGCTATTTGGAAGCTAATCCTAGAAAAAACTCCTTATAATCTCCGTATTATATCGAAATAAGAGTTACTTCGCATGGTTTTAACCGCCACTTGGCTTTCTCTTGGGTTCCAAATGTGTACAAATTTGAAATCTACCTTAAAAGTAAAAGCGGGGGCGGGCAGTTAGTTATTCTAGTTAGCCGTTTTTCGGACATTGGGACGGTGCGTTACAAATATCCTTACAATACACAGGAAATTATCAATGCGTACTAATACAACTCAAGTCAATAAACTCAAATCAAACTGAATTTTTTCTTGTAGCAAATAAAAGAGAAAAATAGAATTTGTCGTCGATGACAAAATACATTTGTAGTACAATAATAAAACAAACTGAAAAAGTTTTTAATATATTAATCACGGAAACTGATATTTAATAACGCGTGGTCGACATTTTGGAAACATAATATATGTTCTACATAATAAACAAAATTTTCTTTGACAAAAACCATAATTAAGATGTGAAATACTGAATTAATGCATCAAATTTGTAGTGATTGGTTAACGCTTTTAAATGATGTTGGAAGACACGAACGGGGCTCTAACAGGGAAAAAAGGACTTGTCAGTTTTCAGAAATCAAATCACAAAACGATTACGTGAAAAAATTGGGAGCTCATGCTAAAGTCTAAATGGTGTGAAACATTTTTCAAGAGATAGCAATAATCGTATCATTACCGATGTCTTTGTATTATCAATTAGAATGGCAGCCATTTCAGCTGTGGAAATAAGCAAGGCTGTAATGGTAAACAAATTCTTTACTCTTTTAATATGTTTTGAATGTCACTAGTACTAGTCTCGCATTATTAGAAAACTACATGCTTTCCACTTCATTTTGAACCGGTATGCAAAATAAGAGCTCAAGAGAAATCGTTCATGCATCTAAAGCTACAAAATATATACTTAACAAAAAACAAAAATATACAAAAATAATTTAGATTGATACTTAAAACTAATAAATCATTATTGGCAAATTCAGAAACAGTGACGCACGTGTAAATAGATTTAAAGGGCTTTATGCCACGGTGCATTTCTACTGCTCAAAGAAATTTCCCAAAATCCATAAGTTTTTACTATGTACAAGTATCATAGACTATACTCTCGACAAATTGGTATCTAACTCTATATGTAAAAACGCTTGACACGCTGAACCTTTGAAAAACCAGTCAAGCGTCGCATGGCAAATTCTTAAGAGTTATCTTGCTATAATGTGTTATCTCTGTCCATAGAAAAATGAGTTGGCCATCGGACGCGAATTTGTTGGTGCACTTCTATACAGTGACTTCACTGCGTATCGATGTCGACTTATCGATGTTATATAGAACACTAGCCGCATCTTCTCTTGGTATCTCAACAATAATTTTATAAAGGTCTCTTACTGTTGCGTTTGGTTTACGCGTGCACCAATCCATTAGCACTGTCTCCGTAAAGTCGTTGGTGGATCTAAGCTTCCAGTTCTCTATGTCAGTTTGAGTGTATCCCATTTTCCCAGCAAGGGTTTGCCAATCCTTGTACTGCTGAGAAGGGTTTAAAAGTTTCCCCAGGTCTTGGTATACAGACGCTGGCAGTGAATTGACCAGAACATCAGGGTCTGTAAAGCAGAAAATGATATATTGAAATCCCCAATAAATCATGTTCGTTATTTGACCAATATTACAAGCGGGCGGTATAAGCCAATCAGTTATTTGATTCATAAATCACTGTAGAGTTAATCAAGCAGAGAATAGCTCTCGTGAACAAATGAAACAAAGAACATACTTTTCAGAACTCTGTACGAAGATCCACTGTAATTGTCTGAACTCAGTAGACTACCTGAAAGGAGAGCTGCATGTATTATTTTCAGTGATTCAAAGATGGGTTATTGGACGAGGTATAGGTAGTCAAGGCGAGGGCAATCCCAGTGTTTAGCATTGATCATTGTATAAAAATAGTTGAAATGAACTTCAGGAAAACCACTGCTTAACAGAGGTAATACAGGAATGCAAATAAATAAATACCTAAAATGACCAAATACCAATGCCAAAACTCACTTTGTATAGAGTCTCTATCTTCTTTTGATTTCTTCCATTTTTCTTCCAGACTGGAATAAGATGACCCTAGCATGCAAAAATTTAATAGATGTAGATACTTCTGAAATAACGATATCTCATTTTATAGCTAATAAATAGTACAGTTCTCAAGAGAAAACTGACTGAAACACATCGAAACAGAAACACATCCAAATTTTCACATGCATTTTAAGACAAAGGTCACTGGTTAACAGGTGAAATGTGAAAGTCACTTTAAAAAGATTCAGCCAGTATTAGCTTTCATATATTAGCTTTCTGTACTCACTTTCGATTTTAAAACGATCTCTTCTCCATCGAGTATCTCCATCGAGACTTGAAAACGAGGACCCTGGGCAAAATATTGCAATATTTCAGTTCTTTTAATCGACATATAACTCTAATCTAGTGAAATTATTGTATAGGGTACTAAGAATATGAAAAAATAACAAAAAAGAAGAGTAAAATATCGATAATTTTACCATCACAGAGAGCAGCGTCTGATGCCTGAGAAGCATCTGTATCATGGTACTGTTGAGAAACGTAATCACGGTACGGTTGAGGTGGTGCTTGCTGGCATAGACTTCCTCTCGTCCGATAGAACGCCCAAATCAATAACACCATCACAAGAACAAAACAAATACCAAGTGCCACTATAATCCATATATATGTTGAATGGTCCTTTCGCACCTTTTTTACTGCAAAAATTGTAACAAATTTCTTTTAAAATACACAGAAAAAGCTTATCTGAAGGCTACGAGACTGCAACCCATTTATGTCTACACGACAAATAATAATGGATCATCAAGAGGTCATTATTGCTTCTCGTTTTCGTGTGGTCACTCAACAGCTTATTAACTATAGGTAAGCCACACAAAAATGGAACTTTATAACAACCGCCATGCCGACCGCATGTAAAGATCTTATCATAAATTTGTAGAGTTGCGTGCATATTGGCTAATTATGTGGATTTAACAGTTTTCAGTGTTTCTAAACTGTTAGATTTCTGTACTTCCTCCACCCCTAATTAACAGAAGGGCTAGGAACCGCAAATTTCAAGCCAAGGAAAAAACTTTACATGGTTCATTTCAGTTCAGTTTTTTTAAATTCAACTGTATACATACATCCACGTTTAAAAAGTATAAAGAATGTAAAAGGAAGTTTAAAAATAAAAAACATTACAGAACAAATATAGAGTAGAAAAACAAGCCAGTATTTTACACAGGGTATTAGTTAAAGGTGAACTGACACGCAAAATTAACTTAACCTGAGACGTTATCATTTTTTTAATAGTCGACACAGTTTTCAATTATTGAGCGTCAAAGTTTGCCACCGAACATTTTCCGAGCACATGTAAGTTTGCCCGAGTCTTCCGCATAATTGTGACGTCACAAACACCGAAGGAAGCAAAAAATAAAGTTTCCGTGCATCGTTTTCTGCATTATATCAAAAAATAGTTTTAACTAAACGAGGAGAGGGCAACCCCTAGCAAGATGCCTTTTGCATAATATGTAGTACTTAATTTGATTTGCTTCATTTTACTGAGTAAACCGACACCTAGTTCATAAATCTAGCTGCAAGGCACTTTGTTGTCATATTTTAAACTCTGATTGGTCAATATAGTATGGAGAATTGACAATTTTGATCTCTAAGCCTATGCTGATGTGAAACCTATGTTGGCTTATTCTATATTTCCAAAAAAGCCATTTACCTCTCTCCTTTGCAAGGCATACTGCATCATGTGTTTTGTTACACACTGATTTCCGAATTTCATTTACTCTGCATTTGGTGCATGGAGTGCAGTGGCGATTACTATCAAGTCTTGAAAATGTCCCCTGGGAAAAGAATCAATAAAACAGACAATGAATCAATAAATCAAAAGAACAATCACTGCCAAAAGTTTTGGAAGTCATGTGACTGTCAAATGTTTTGAGCTGAAAGTAGAATTATTCAGGAAAAATAGGAAAACACAGCACAAAATAATGGGTGTTTTGAGTTATTTTGAAGGCACTGTAGCTTTGACAACGTTATCTTTGATGTTATCTTTTTGCTACAGTATAACTTCCTCGGACATAAAGAACATACTGATTCAGAAATTTGAAACAATTACTTGAATTTAAATATTTTAATTTAAGAAGAATTCATTTTATTGAGAAAACCATTTATTCAACAGAGCTAAAACACCAATTAAAACACCAATATGCTATCTTTGCAGAGTAGCCATTTACGTTTCTCCTTGGCAATGCATAATGCATCAAATGTTTTGTTACACATTGATACACCACCAAATATTGAAGGTTATTTAACAAATTCAATGAATTTTGGACTTAAACTAAAGAATATGTATAATTTATAATAGTCTATGCAGTGGCAGACACTCGGAAGTTCCAACCTAAGAAGATTGAAAATCAGGATATTTCTGATCATATATCAAAATCCCCATAGCTAGAGCAAACAAACAAAACTTATGAAAAATAAATTCTGATTGGTTGAAAGGCCAAAATTTTAAATAATCATCTGATTGACAAACAAAATGTATCATTCCTCATTGAAAAAGGGCTGCTAATTTTTTGCATCCCAGATAAGCTGACAAACCTCACAGATGGTCATTCTTTACTTGCACAATATGTTTTTCGTAATTGAATTTTAGAACAGATATATAAAAAAATTCCTGAAAATGAGTGGTTAGATTTGAAATTGGGAGAACAGGAGCTGAACTCCTAAAAAGAGAGATTCCCTCCAAAATTGGGAGAGTTTGAGCCTTTTGACACTTGGTCAAATATTGGGGGCAAGCCTATTGCTTTGACAAGATGAAGTCATATTTTTCAAGTGTTTAAGAATAAAAGTCCATTATCATGTGGGGATGGAGGGGTGATCCGTCCAAAATGGCATTCTCACAGATGTTTATTGGCAGAGAAGTTACCAGACACTCTTAAGCTAGGCCTGCTCAGGTTGCCCTTCCCCTAAATAAGCCATCTTGGCTATGTTTCTGTAAAAATGTGTGTACAGGAAATAACATCATATGGCAACCTCTTTAACTCACCTTTGAGCATCTTTCACAGACTGTGTTTGTATCACCGTTGCATGGGCACCTCACTCCTTCACCCACTCTACACAATCTGCATGTC
Organism: Rhopilema esculentum; assembly: GCF_057945365.1. Classification (NCBI taxonomy): domain Eukaryota; kingdom Metazoa; phylum Cnidaria; class Scyphozoa; order Rhizostomeae; family Rhizostomatidae; genus Rhopilema; species Rhopilema esculentum. The sequence continues at coordinate 811,231 of NW_028300847.1, forward strand.
TGGCATAACTGTTTGTTATGATTAAAGTATGTGCCATTATGACACATTGTGATATTTTTTGTGCTCTCTGGGCAATTTTCTGTTTGTATTCCAGAGATCAAAATCTAAAAACAAAACAGATTTGAACATGAAAAGGAGTATTCAAATGATACTTGCTACTGAAGTGTCTGCATTTATTGACAATAAAATAGCTAAGCATTTGGAAAGTTGTTCATTAATGTGTCTAATCATACTTTCGCTGGTAATATAACTCTTGTTTTAAACAGGTTCTGTCTGTCTGGTGAACTACTCTGTCTGGTGTTATCAGAGTGCAATGTTACTTTGATTTTTGCTCACACTTTGCAGTACCCTATTTTTTATCTGCCATTCATTGTATCATCATTCATTGTAGTTCATCATCATTTTATGGTGTGTGTAAGCTAAAGTATTATTTGTTTTTTTTGTTTTACTCATTTCTATTAACTTTGCTTTGTCACTACTTGAAACTTTGTTTCTTTTTGTGTATTTTCTTCATTAATTGATTATTATTGAACAAAAACAAGTATTTACCTAAGATATGTTGCAGAAAGGTAAATCTTTGTTTAGTTAAAGATTCAACAAGATGGTAACTGAAGGTTCTTCATAGGTTTTCAATCTTCTCTCTGCACTACACCAATCTTAATTAATACAAAGAAAAAGCAACCACACAGACTTGCAAAAATAGATTTCCTACTGTGAAAAAATATTTTTCACACATTCGAGTCAGATTTTACCAATATGTAATAAAAAGTACTGATCTCATTCAATCGATTTTTAAGCAACCAAATAAGTTTTCCACAGTAAGATGCCTACCCTGTCTATTTCTAAAAACCTGCATGACTAAAATACTGCTAGGGGTGGTTCTTTCATAGCAGGAATGGCAAATAAGATTAAATAAGCCTTTAATTCAAATTTGTGGTGAATTATCTTTGTTATTTCTCAAGAGGACATCTCTTTACTGCAGTGCTAATACTGACCACTGGTTTTAGGCTTAGAAGCATTTTGATAAATTAAACCAAAGTATTATAAATAATACAAAACAGGCATGGCTGTTTGTGAATTGCTCCCCTCGTGTGCTCAGCCAAGCTAAAAACAAACTCCTTCTGTCTAGACAATACCGGCATCTTCATGCTTATGTAGAATAGATAGATTCCAAAACTGCTAGATAGAATGACAATCAGGGTCTACCAATAATCTGAAAAATGTTGCCATTATAGTTTTTCATGCAATCTGGGTTCTTCAGTAAGTGCTGCTTGATAGTGGCATTGCATGTCATTTTGGATCTGCAAGACCCAGTAGGCTGTTCTCTTTGAGAGACAGTTTTGTTTCTTATGCTGGAAGGGACCTGCTGTTTTATTCTATCCCCCAATCAACAACCTTAGGTGGCGAGAGGAGCCTGGAGGTGAGCGCGAGCTATCGCCTCAAACGTCCAAGACTGACAAATTCTCTTCAGTAACTTTGAGCGAAGGCAGCACACACAGAAAAAGTGTCTAGTCTACAATAGTCTACTTAATTTGGATGTAGTCTGCTGGAAATCCTGCTCTAGTTATCATTTGTAATGAAAGAAATAATATCTTTATCGAATTTATTTACTCAAAAGTTCAAAAAACCTTTAACAACATATTCCTAAATCTATGACATTTTGGTTGATGCAATCTAATGCAGTGTTATTAACATCTGGGGAATGGTTCCAGGTTAGCTATTCATAGACATATGAAAATAGAAATAAAGGAGGGCTACTTGTTTTTTAATAGTTAAGGAAAGCAATCTACCCTTTAACATTTGAAGGGAGCCTGGAGGGGAGCAAGAGCTATAGCTCTCCTCAAGTTGCCAGGCCTAGGGATGGTTCTTTGATAGTAAAGGTACCTAGGGATGTGCTTTGAGCAAGGGTATACTTTTTATAATACTAGTATAAAAGATACCTTTAATTTGTAATTTTGGTCCAGCCAAGGCCTAGCCAAGGGGATCATATCTGACAATTACTGTTCTAGGGAACAGCCTTTGAAAGTAGGAATTTTATCCTGAGAACCCATTTTTGTTGATATTAAAATAGTAAATGAAAGAAAAGATATAGGACATTTCCAAGTTCAAACCAACACTTTTGTGATATCTCCTATTTCAAATTGCTTGGAAAGGAGTCTAGCCAAGGGAATCATTCTTTCAAGACCCCTATAACAAATTAAACCAAGAACCCCTCCTGCGGTTACTTGAGTGAAGATCCCTTATAAGGATGCTGATTATAAGTTCATGAAATCTGATTACAATATTTCACACAAAGAAATTCAAATATGGTCAAGGCCAATGTCACTAGATAATATTTTTTATTAATCTTTATGTGCGTGAGCATTTGCTGAATTTAAAGGGAACTCACAAAGGAAAATAATAGCATATTTTTAATTAGATACCAGATTACTGAGTCTAAATTATAAGATTCTACCATATTTCTTGAAAAAAGGCATCATAAACATCCCTCCACTCGATGTGACCATGTAGTGATTCAGCTTAGGCCACTGAGTTACTTTTGTACAATCTATCATTGATTTTTCTACATACCTACCCAATTCTATATGCATTATTCTCTATGCTAATTACACTTCATTTTTAACCTAGTTCATCACATCACTGTTAGCCACCAAGCACATCTTTCTCTTTGTATATCACTCAATTAAGTTTGCCAGTTTTTTATAACAATATGCACTTTCATAAATATTATAATCAGTCAGCTGAAGTCATGTTATACACTGCACAAACAATTTGTATCTCTCTGGCGCTGTGTCTATTGCACGTTCAAAAAATTCACTGGTTGGAAACAGCAGATTAGTTGTTTAATGTAAATTTCAGTCAATCATCAATTGATGTTCTGATGAACACTAAAACCACACCTCCTGATTCCTATGCCTGGAATTACAGAGAGCTGGCAACTCTCCTCAGTCTGAGGGAAAGTTGGTCATGTCAGAGACACAAACCCAGGATCCTTGGGTCTGCAGTCAACTAGCCACTGAGCCATCCTTGCACCTACCATTAAAATTTGTGACTTTCAGACAAAAAGTGAAACTAGTAATTCTCATTTTTCATATTTTAATAAATTGATTTGTAGCATTTATAACTGGCAGTCCTGATGAAACCTGGACACATAGACCTAGTTGGCCGTTTGTTGCAAATTTTCGCCACACAAATTATCCCACTTGTATTTAAGCATACATAGGCTTTAGTTGGTGTCATATAAAGTGTACGCTAGCTGGGACAAAAAGGCTTATTGACGATCCCATATAAACAGGTGCAGCCGATCCTTGGCAGTGTTGCAATGCGCTGGATTCCATAAGTTATGAAAAAATTGCGGAAACTAAATTTTTGCGACTGCTGTCGAACGCTGTACGAACAAAGCACTTAAATTTTTTTGCAGTCAAACAATACAGATAGCCTTTTCTATGGATGCAATCGGCAACTGAGTTTGCAACTGCTTCCTTTGTTCAAATCTATCAGTGAGACAGCTGAGTGTTTCTTGTTCTAACGTCTGCCTTAAACATGGCAGCTTAATCTTTGAAGTGCGGGACGTGTTGGGTCCTGTCTGCACAGAGAGATCACTCAATGAAATATAATCCATTCACAGTGCACAATCTTAGCATAGAACAAGATCATGAAATTTATCAATCAAAGCTAAATTTCAATGTGAGACTATGGCTGAGAAGACATTAGGCCTGTTAACATTAGGCCTGTTTTAATCACAGACAGGCAACGGCTTTGATTTCAGCTGCTTTGGTGTCTATGATTCCCCTAATAGCTGGAACGGTAAATTACACACTAAATAAAATTTACTTACATTTACTGTCAAAATCACAAGGCAGTTGAACCAGTCCATGGTGACCAAGATCCGATGTGCAAAACTGCGAAGAACTCCTTACAAAAAATTTAATAATAGATGTGCTCCATCGCAGCGCAGATTTTCATAAACTTACCCACCTGCAAATCTTAATTGCGTAATCTAAAACTTATTCAGTCGGTAACATGGAATAAAAAAGTCAGTTTTTCCTGAGATTCTGGCCCACCACCGTATTATTCCCTGTTCTGCTTGTGGGAGACAAATTCTTGGAGGCCGTAAGGAAATGGCTATAAAAGTTTCCAAGCGAGACGTCATAATTAATCTATTTTTAGAATTCTTGACTTTTGAACACATGGAGAACACCATCTAATAATACTTCTGTATATGCGCAATCAGCACAGTATCTTAAAAACTTGGTGAGGAAAGGGCAGTGAATTTGAAGTTTGCTAACGGAATCCTGTTAATTTTTCTTGATTCGTATGGTGTTAAAAAGGTAGCACGTGTTGCCTTCATCATTAATGGGAAACGAAGAAGTATCGATTCACTGTCCTGCCCGTAGTTTTAAGCTCAGGTGATCTACTTCATTAATTTGCCGCCCAGGGGTGTGCCCGGGTAAGGTAAAAATGAAGGCAACAAAACAGAATCCCTCTTTTGACAACAAAGGCAAGAATGCAGCAGAAATGGCATTTGCTGTTTGGCTGAGTCAAAGAATATTCGCGTTTTACAAATAGTGACTTTGGCTATTCTGTGGTTGTTTCGTGTGTGTTGACATTGTTAGTTTGAGTAGACGGATTGTTGCACTACTCTACCTACTTTCCAAAAAATATTTGAGGATAGATAATATCAAGAGACATTGCATTTTTCATCATATACGCACAGATGTGGTAAATCTTAAAAGTTAGGTAATCGCTTAAAACGATATATTTCGTCAGGGACAGTATTAGACTTAACGCACGCTGTCGTCAACCGTGGTTTCTTTGTTTTGCAACCAACACTACAAATTGCTTGTCTGACGCAATATCGATTGCTTTGTTTTGATTTGTACTTAGATCTATTTTAGCTTTAGAAAATTACGTAATGTTTGGTTTTGTTTTGACCTGGTTTCCATGACCAGGGCTATTTAGAAAATTGTATAAATTGAGCGCAACTATCAGTAAAAGTTAGAGAGGGTTTGAGGTTGCCTCACGTAAGAATGTCATTCTGTGAGCATAATAATCATCATAACCAACGAAAGTGAGTTTTCTTTAGTGTCACTGGGAATTTGAATCAGGTAACAGGGCCTTAACTACGACCTTACGAGATTCCCCACACAGATACTTATTTGGTACGGCGAGACATTCAAGAAACTAAAGCATTGGGCTGGTAGAAAGTTTCTTGAATATTTTGACCATTCTCTTAACATTAATTCTTAATAGCGAGAAGTAAAAAAAACGTGAATTGAAAAAATCTGGGTGTGCGCTTTACTGAGAAAGATGCATGTCAAATGTATAGTGGCAGGAAACAACTGCGATCAACGTGAGAACTGTTGAGCAAGATTGGAAAAATCTAACCGCAAATTTCAAAATTATCTCTCCTTCGATATTCAGGTAGCAGTGCTTCATAACTAATGATACACTGTGCCTACTTTTGGTTATGAGCTGCTTCTCATAAAGATATAAATACATTTGAGTTGGTGACAAGCCTTGGTCCTGAACTGAAGTCACTGTCTTGTGTGCAGGGGCGTAGCTAGAGAGGGTGTAGGGGTTGAAATACCCCAATATTTTATGAGCTAGTCATTAAATCTTCAGGTGGACCAGGAAATCCTTAGATTGTCGGTAAAACCATCTATGGATAGGTAAAATAGCCCATCAATTTTTCGTCACCTATTTCTTCGTTGGTAAATTTCACTACTGATGACCCTCCATGCCCATAATCTCGAAGGTGAAGCTACGCCACTGCTTTCGTGTATTTGTACTGGAAGAAAATATGTTTCATTCAAACGTTGAATAAGTTGCATTTCTGGATGATTAAACAAAACTAATTTTTAGAGGAATTTAGACAACCAAGCTCTTGCAAAATACCTTTTTAGTGAAGTAACTTTTCTGATTCCCGAGAAAAAGTTCTTTAATAAACCACACACAGTTTATCTCCAATTTCAGCTGATTTTTATGGAATTTTTGCTCTGCATACATTTTGCTGTGGATGTCAAGTGAACTGTTGGCTCCATTGTTGTCCATTCAATTGAGTTTTACGCCAAGAAGGGGCTAACTTTCCATATGAATTAACATATTGTATTCTAAATAACGGTAATTTTAGGCGAACCGTTGGTTTCTTGTATCTTTTTAAGGACAGATTTTTTTCAGAATTTTTTTCCAAGACACATTTTTCAGAGTTTTATCACAGGGCAGGATCATAAAAATTTTTCTGCCAGGCACATTCACATTATTTTTGTTTCAAGGTTATTCGAAATTATAATCAAGCTTATTCATAACCTTCTCTACGAATATGTTGAATCAAATAGGTACTTTTTCAAGGAAATGTACAAACAATATTGGTTCGTAAGTACTCAAAATTGGGACATATATTGCCATTACTTTCATTGATCTAAAAACTGTGCTCTCTTGACACAGTCAGCCATCATTGCACGGTCAGCATAATTACGGGATCAAAGGGAATGAATATCATTTTCTTAGCCTCGTTCTGTTGGCGCTTAATTAGTTACATGCAGCTCTGACACCTCCGATATAGCTGAGATCGAAATAGGGGTACTCCAAGGACTACATCTCGGGCCGCTTTTTTCTATTATTTACATCAATGGATTTAAAAGGGCAAAAACGACAATATATTCTGATAATGGAGCAATCCTATTCTCACTATCTGACAAAGAAAAAGGTGCTGTTGTCAATGCAGAACTTGCCTGCCTTATGGATGACAAGCTTTTCAGCATTGTCAAGCATATGTCATGACTAGATAGATGATCGTCGCAAAAGCTGAGAAAAATTGACACACCAGTCGCACCTATCCCTCATTTTCAAATAAATGGAAATGATATCAACTTTCCGAAGTAATTATCTTTGCCTTACGATTAATGATAATCTAGAATGGGAAAACTATGTTGAATGTACACAGTAGAAGATCTTTAGAGCAATTTGACTCTATTAATATGCGAGACATTATTTCTAAGGTGATTAAAAAGAATTATCTCATACTACTTCAGAACCCCATCACGATCACTGTCGCTCAGCTCCGGAATGCTGTCGGGTAACGTCACTTCAGAAACCCGAACAAAAATTACAGAACAAAGCTGCTAGAATTGTCTTGAATCTTTCTCAAAATACATTGTGGCTATTAGCATATATTTGAAATAGTGTATTTTTGTGTCCATTAGTGCATGGTTTCAAATGTTTTCTTCAAGATTAGATATAAGATTTACATAAATAACTTATAGTCTCGTTGTTTTATAAAGCGTGTTCTTATGAAAAAGAGTACGCCATACACACACTCCTGACCGTTGGCTTTTGTATCAAGAAAATAGAATGCTCTTAAAGTTATAGAATTGCTTAAGTCATTTCACGTGCTCCGATTTACGGAAGACTGTGAGCTTAAAAGTCAATTATAACTTTGACATTTGACGGAAAAAGGCAGCTAAACTGACTATATTAGAAGGCAGCGAACCGGTTAAATTTTGACAGGAACCCTTGGTATCGATTTTCTTACAGCCTTTGACACCATAATAAGTCATTTTGAATATCATGAACAAACTCCCAATTTGTAGAAGAGCGCGCAGAGAGCAAGTTTGGTTAACAGATGACCTTCGAAATGGAGGGTACGAAATGATAGCTTTCTTGGTCTATACAAGTGTTCCACAAGGCTTACTGTTTTTTTCCAGAGTCCAGAAAACATTACGGTTGCACGGTCATTGACCGGAGGAAGGTTTGAGAAACAATATAAATTTGGAGGAAGGTTTTGCTAAAATATAATTTTAAAAAACAATTCAGACAACTTATTTTGCACTTTTTTCTTCGTTGCACTTTTAAAACACACGTTGAATCTGTCGCAGAGTTGATTGGTGGCAGGAAAAGACACAAAATTTTAGGTCCACGCCCTTTTACGGCAAGTGAATACATATGAAAAAAGCATATTGCTCGTGTTCCATGGTGTTTTTTTTTTCAATTAATACTATATCATTTTTCCATCGAATTTATCAGTCTACAATTAAAAAGAAATATTATTCTTGGGCTGTAATGTGATTGTTATTTTAGCAAAGTTTTATCATCTGCATTAATCACCGCCACTCCCTAGCCACGCCCTGTCACAGGGGATTGTTTGAAAAATCGGAGGAATTTTGACCATAAGTAGGTTGATGACTTTTCTGGAATCTGCCTTTTTCATAGAAACGAGGCTCAATGGATGTCTGCGCACCCCTCGATTATCGCGCATGGAGATGTCACTGCGCATGGAGATGCCACTGCCCATGGAGATGCCACTGCTCTATTCATTTCATTTGAGTTTGTACATATAAAAAGAAAGGTGTGCAAGGATATTAACAGTGCCGACAAATGGATAAAGGGAAAAAAACCTATTGCTCTCCTGCATCAGCACGAATCTGATCGAATAGTGAATTTGTTAAATCGGTGTGATCATTGTGCGACTTTGTGAATATGTGTTATGAAATCACAAGATTCTTACCGATGGGCCACGATTTGGGGTGCAATTACCCTGGGTACCAGACTCACTATATATTACCGTGCAATTACCCTGGGTACCAGACTCATTCAGACTCCAGACTCTCTATTTTATTTTATATATAGTGAGTCTGGTACCCAGGGTAGGGTGCAATACACCTTCCCACTTGAAAATTCTCTTGGCCACGTAGCACTTTATTATTTTTGCAAATGCATTTTCATAGATTAAGCCCCCCCCCCAAAACTATTTCCTATATGTCTTCTACATGAAAACGCAAATCAGAGCTGTATGAATCGTTTATCCGAACACACTGATTTCGTCTTTTGAGATAGGAATAAATTAGAACTAGAGCATCTTCATTAAACCCATACGAATGTAGTTTGGCGATAAGCAAATCATATGGGATACAATCGAAAGCTTTCGAAAGATCCATTAAGACTGCACCAACGAAATAGCCATTGTCAAGGCTAGTCTTCAGGGGCAAAAATACCGCGGGGAGTGTGGGGGGGGGGGGGGTGTGACACCCCTCCTAATCTAAAAAATAGTCGATTTCGCAGGGCGCCAAGAAGAGCTTTGTTGCCACGCAGAAATGTCACCTCTGAAGTTCGTAAAGGGCTGTTTAGGAATTTTGAAATGTAAATATCATATTTGTTATGAACCTACCTTCCTGACATTACATGTTAGAGAACGGAACAGGTATGTGAGGAAAAGCTCCGTTATTTGCAAAGCGAAAGCATGTCTTACCGAAAGTCACAGCCAATGGATGCAATGATTAATGCATATGTTTATGAGGGCAAGGTTGAGTCCATACAAGTTAATTTAAGTTGTAAATTATTTTCATAACAGGCACGGCGTCACTGGGGGGAATAGGGGATGAGGGCCCCCACTTTGTTCAAGATAAGAATTTTCTATCATTTTTTCTATTACTTTTTAACAGTGCATGAAATAAAAAGAGAATAAACTATTAAGATGCCGATTTTGTTTGATCTAATTACTAACTTTTTCACGTATATTTTTATTATTTTTCTTTTATTTGCATTAATTCAGTAAATCATTTTCTGTATCATTGCAATGTTTTAATTATGGATGTGTAAACATGGCCTTCTCAAGACAAGAAACTGCACATTTCTGTTCAGGAAATAAAATTACCCCAATCAAAACAACATCTTCCTCTGTCATTCACAACTATGTACAGTCTGAAACGAAAGGTTGACGTTTCTTTTCTTCCCCAACGTCTATCACTAGAGTTTTAGCATGACATGCCCCTCCCTATTTTTCCCAATGAACAATAATCAGTTTTTTAGCACAATAGTATTTTACTAAAATTTAGTCGGAAAGATGCTTTTTAGCCCTATTACAAGGTATAATTTCAAAATTTTTCTTCACGTCCGACCCAGCCATGGTGGGTCCTCCTATATCACACAACATGATTCTTAGTCCCCCCGGGCTCAATTTCGTTGCTTCGCTCATATACTGCACCAAAAAATCATATGCCACGAGATAGAAGCTTTATTATCAAAGAAAATCAAATTTGACATATAATTTACGCTCACGTAAAGAAATAGATATTTCATAGGCAATGAAGTTTCAAGTTTGTTTTTATTGCTTAGAAGTTTGTCCTTGGTAAAGACCAGTGTACACTGGTGAAGCTTTCACTAGTAACCTGTAGAGTATAGACAAACCTTTGCTACGAGGTCTGCAGGGCATCACTCAGTTTTGCAAGGCAGAAACCCTTTTCACCCCCCAAATCTACTGGCCAAGTTACGCCCCTGCTAGTCTTCCAGTCTTCTATCAAACGTATCAAAACATGTTGGGTTGCATACGTTTGTCGATACGCAGCAATGAAGACTGAAAGCGGGAAATCTAAATGTTGAGCCAATTTATTTTTTTAAATTTTTTTATATATCTTTGAAAAGGTATTGAGAACACTAAATGGGCGGAAATTTCTTTCTAATGTACGATTTGATTCCCCTTTATCTAGTGGGCAAACTGCCGCTTTTTTGCATCGTTTGGGAAACGGAAATTTCGAATGCTACAGTTTATTGCCGTAGTTAAAGTGTTCGTAAGTTCATTCGCAGTTAAGGATACAAGCTTCGGGGGAATTTGATCTTCACCAGTAGATTTCATGCCATCCAAGGGTTTTAATAGTTTTGCAATTTCATGACTGCCTATCTCTTGAAAAGTGAAAGTAGCCAGGACTTGCTCTGGGCTTTGAATAATAGCTAGGACACTAGAATGGTTTTTATACTAATCAAGAATCAAGCGAACGATTTGGCGGTCGTCAGAAATTCCGGTATTTTCTGCAAGGCATATAATGTGCAAAGAATCACATGCACTTTTTAGAAGCCTCTGTTTCTTCTCTTGCTCTGAATTGGCAGCATATGGTTTTGTTCTCTTCCTTCAACTTTTCTTTTCCATCACAAGGGAAAGAAGTACTCTTTAGCTTTAAAATTAGTTCACCTGCAAGGCTAGCAAGTTTATTAATGACAGGATTAAATCATCGACTTATTTGCCTTCACTGGCAGCACTTTATTTTCCTGAAATAGCTTTGTTCTCATTTTTTTACCACTTTCAGAAAAACTGAAGCTTTTTGCTGTGGCTGTCTTTAAAATTCTTTCAGCGTATTGGCAGCACCAATGTCTGAGGATTTTAATGTGATTTATGCTTCACACAAACTTGCAAACATTGGTCCAATGCCCATCCTTACTGCATAAAGAGTTCTCACAAACTTTGACCAATTTTGCCTTTGTTGTCTTGAGTTTCATTACCATTTGATTCTCTAGATGGGGTATGAACTTTTTTCTATTTTTGCAATAGGTTATCAAGATTTTTAGAGGAAATTGCAAGGGGTGTGAAAATCTCTAAACTTTTAATGATTTTAATGGTTTTATTGTTTTGTAAGTTTTTACTTTTCATTTAACTTTAATAACAGGGCTCTAGCGATAACAGTGTTATTTTTCACTTATAGAAGATCCTGATAGAAGATTCGCGAGGGCATATGTTACTACGGAGGACCGCAGTGGTACGAATGTCTTACAGATTTAACAAAAAATAGACTTCGGAAAAGACTATAAAATCGCAAACACATGAATAAAAACAAAAACTCGAGACCGAAAACGCGAACGCGACAGAAAATACAAACGCGACTGAAAACGCAAACGCGACTGAAAATGTAGACACAGAATTTCTGATCTGCACTGTTTTTGACGAAATGCAATTTTTAAAAAACATAGTAGATGATTATTTCTGGAAATGACCCCGTTAGATTGAAACCAGACTGGTAAGTTTCTCGAAGCTTGTGGCAAAAATATTAATAAAGAATCGCTTGAACAAAACACATTATATTGCAGAAAAGCCTATAACTGCTGTATCGTTATGTAAAGCGGATTAAAAGTTTTGAAGATTCGGGTTTAGTACGCCACAAGGGGCGAGTTGGCTACTCGAAACTATTGGCCCTACCGTTTCAATACGAGATCCTTAGCGCTTTCATATCGAGCTTTCCAAACCCAATGATATTGTTTGCCCTCGCAAGGAATGACTGAAAAAAGACAGAATAAGAAAATTGAAAGCGATTTATGATTGAATGGTGTGCTCGATGAAGAAACAGAGACCGAATAATGACGATTTTGAGTCAATTGTGAAAAGCATTGTGCCATTCGAATGGGAGAAAGGATTCTGCTGATTAAGAAAGAATCACGCAGTTGCTATGAGTCTTCACATCACGTTAAACAACCGAAATTATTTGAGAAAGCACTTCGCAGTTGTAAACATAGTAGAGTATGCGGTTGTATAGAAATATACCACAAGAGAACTAAAATAATTGCTGAGATAGTGAAAAGCAGCTTTCTCGTTGTGTGATAACTGGCGTTTCCAGAGAGGCAAGTGTAAGAAATAATACCATCTTATCTTTAACTGGACATGTTGATTTATGCCTATTGTGCGATCAAATGCAACGCGAACGCAAGAAGCTCTAGAAAATTCGCATTGAACATTTTTCCATCGCCAACAAAGAATTGTCACTCCATACATCAAGGAGCTTGAGAGACAGGCGTACAGGGAGGCTGCTGTACAGGTATCAGTATATATTTTTTAAATATTGTCACCAATCGTTAGAAAACAGGATCAGCTCTCTGGAGAACACAAATAATGAAAAATAAGTCTTCATTGAGAACTAACAGCAACTTATCAAAAGTCAAAAAAGGTTGAGTGAAAAGTGGATCTAAAACCTCCACCCCCACTCCTTACCTAATCACGTAAGTAAAGACATGGCGGAACAAAAGAAACGAGTTGAAAGAACTTTATCATGGGAAGTGTTAAATAGGGGCTCTGCTGTCAAGATATCTGACTCACATGCAGCTGCCGTTACATCGAGACCTCAACTGTCAAGAAAAAACCAATCCTTGGAGAATTTGAAAACAATCAACTATATGCCAAGAGAGTTAGAGCATCCGAAATATGTCAGGAATAAAAAGAGGCGCTTGTTATCTGCAAGTCCGATTGAAAGCTCAGTGGAAGCAAGCAACGAACAGCGAGCAGAATATAATTCGACAAAGCGTAATTTGTGCAATGAAAGGCCGGTCGAACAAGGAAAAGAACAGCAATTGAATGTGCTTTTATCAAAAGACAATAAATGCTCTAGCATATTGCGAAATGAATACAGAAATCCAACTAGTGAACTTCATATTGACAACAGCCTTGATGCCCCTCATATGAAAGGCTCATCGGGGCGAGTGGTAGCTGCTTTAAATGGAGATATTGTTCCCTGCAATTCTGCAAACACAGTTACTCAAGCCCTGATCATACGCAAACCTATGGCTACTGCAATGGACAAACATCGTGGACGACAATTCCAACAATACACAGTTTTGCCATCAATTGGAGAGAATTTTGCAAACACCTTGGAAATGATGAAGAAACACGAAAAAGATGCATTACAGAGACGAACACAAATAAGTCAAATTCAAGCTCAAGCAAAAATACGCAGCATTCGTAGAGTAAATAACACATCTGGATCTTACATGGCCACTAAAACAAACTTACAGTCGAAAGGACTGTCTCCTATTATTGACAAGCCAAGCAAAAGGCTCCAAGCTCCATCATCATTTTTTGCTGTGACAGAACCTCTCAAAGATACAAGATTCGTACGTTTGATACAAACTTTATCAAAGAGCTTTTACTAGTGAATTACATTCCTTTCTTGCGCTTTTGTTGGTCGTAATATACATTATCTGGAAAATAGAGTAACCTGATTATAATATATTCTTGACGACCTAGTTGCAAAATAAAATGGCTGAAATTGAGGCCAACTTCATGCCAAAACTTTTCATAAATTAAAGTGAGAAGGTAATTCAGTGGCTGTTTATTTGGAATTTTTTCTTCAAAAGCTCTTTGGGAAAAAATAACTTTTGGAATTGTTCGAGATTGTATTCAATACCCTCTATGGATATAATCATCAAAATTCTAATATTTCATCTAATAGAGGTATATTATAGGTATTTTTACAATTGCCTAATGTATTCTTAAACACCAAGAACTCCAAAGTATTGATGCAGCAATCGCTTTCCATTGAAAGTGTTACGGTAACAATATGCTTACTATCTGTCATCTCGAATATATGCTCTCTGAAAAGATATATACTACAAAGATGTAAGAGAATGGCAGTCGATTGATGTGTAAAAATGTGTCAAAAAAACTGTCTAAAACATCTTCAATTGAGTCAGCATTGCACCACTCTCAAACTGAGTCAGCAATAAAGCTCTCATATGGATTGTATTCTGCAGATATTTTTAGGCGCAAGCATTTCATTGCATCAACTCAAATTTTACGGCTTGCCGGTGGAGCAAACCTCTTCCGCAAGTTCATATGCCCAAGATCTTTTTGCAGTTCATCCAAATTCTTGAGCCTGAGATCTGAGAAAATTCAGTACTTTGCCCCCAAGATCTTCATCCTGAAGAAAATACCACAATTAAGTTTCATTGCAAATAAAACTAAGTAGGTTTCAGGGATAATGTAAAAAGTTTAACTTCAACTGTCAACTATAAAATCCCGCAGTTGCTTTAATGAAAACACCATTGTTGAGATGTTTCAAGTTTATTCAAAGAACTCTTTCGCACAAGCAAAAGTAACAAAATCGTGGCGATAGATTAGCAAATTGAAGTTGGAGAAACTCCGTGAAATTGTCGGATTTAATTAATAAAGTACCGACCGTTTAAACAGTGCATTTAGTGTCATTTTCTTATGATTACGTTAAAGCGGTCATGCAAATTTAATTGTGTATGTGAACAGAAAAGCTACCTGAAACTGCCATGATACAAGTATACTGCTTCTGTCTTTGGAGCTCTTCGATAACAGGAACTAGGTAAAATTTTATTGGTCAGATGAAATTAGAAAACGAGCAAGCACAAAAAACATCCAATTTTCCTATGTATTTGTAAAAATTCCAAAAATTCATTTTTCTAAGCAGCTTTATTCTATGTGCGACAATACTCATCAGATTTACTGGGTTTTCTTGAGGTTTTTAGATTAAATTTTGCAGTTAACCCATCCGTAAAACACGTAAATGCACCTTCAACACTGTTTTGTACGTATATTTTAAAACATTCATGTATGCTGAAATTTGTTAGCTGTAAGAAATTAGTTACAAGAGCCGCGAAAAAGCTGCTAAGAGCGGCAAGCATCGGCAGACAAAAGTGTTTTAAAACTCTTTGAATCCACGATAAAATGGAGTCTAGATTCGATATAAAATAGACTTACCTTGATAAGAACTGAGTCTAAAGCCAGGGAATGTGATCCTAGCTTGTCAATACTGCATTCATTGAAATTCCTAATTAAAAAACCAATCAATTCGTGAGAAAGCAGGTTAGAAAGGAAATAGGGTAATGTTGATACGTAAAGCCGAGAGAACCCATCATTAGAGACAAGCGTAAAAGTAAATTTTATGGGCAGCTAAAATATCTACAATTACTCTATGGCTCATGAATGGCATAACAGCCTGGTAACTCTAAAAGAATCCTTAAACACGCAAGGATGTAAAAGCAACATGGACGTAAGAATCAATAACATATTGAGTGGGCTGAACTTACTCTTCCAAGTCTTTTCTCATTTTGCTGAAAAAAGCTTCAGGATTTTCGCAAGAATCTAACGAAACTGTTGACGTAAACCTCAGCTGATGCTCTTTCAAAGCAAATTCTTTCATTACTTTCTCTGTCTCCACCAATTGCAGGCTCTGTAACAGAGAAAATAAATCAATTATGTCGGGAAGAAACCAGTAGCTTAAAAACTTGACAAGGCAAACATATTCTTAGTGCTGATTTTAGTGAACTGAAAGCTTAATGCACTCACCAAATGAAAGAGTGAAATAGTTGATCCAATTCTCAGAACTCTAACTTCAAAAATCATACAAAGTTACAAAAAGTCCAACTAGGTGACTGCCTTTGGCGCGTCAAAGATTTTACTTCAATAAACAAAAATGCTCAAATGTTACCCCTTCTCTCATAACGAGAATGCCACTAAGGTCTGCTTCCGTATTCCTCTTTACCAAGTTTTTCCTCTTCGACTGATGCTCTGAAAAAATCATCAAATCATGCTTCATGAATTAGAATTTTCATCGACAACCCCTTTACAGACTTAGCTAAGAAATGCCAAACACCAATAAGGCAAACAGGTTTGCACATGCGCAATGCCAACCCATTAAAGGCAGTCTGTCCCTTTCGTGATGCTCAGGGAAATTACGCTATGGTGGTTCTTCACTCTGATTGTTTATTTGTGCATTGAATCAACAAAGCATGAATATCGTGGCCATGAAAAGAGATTGTAAGAACAATGGGGGACATACTGCCTTTAAGGCAAGAAAGTGGTTGCGGGGATTGTCAGTCGTGGGGCTTCCCGAGAGATAAACGATCGTGGGGAAGAGGTACAATGAGTCTTGCAAGTAAAATAACCGCTATCGTTTAAAGGCGATCGAAAGATATTAAAGTGGCCCGCCCAAACCTTCTGTCAACATCAATTGGCCAATCAGTGAGCGTGATAACACTCACACGCTTGTCATTGGCTGATATTGATTGGCAGATGCCTTCAGCCATTTCAGTATCTATCGATTGCCTTTAAGCTTGTTTGATTCTTTATCGTTAAACAGAGGACTTACTCTTTTCACTGATGTGACAGTGACATTATTCAGAGGTAAATATAAAAACTCTGCGTTTTAAAGAATAACATTACACAAGAAGAAATCTACATTCTTTAAATGCAATCAAACCTAACATTAAAATGAACAATAATGGCACCGATGTAAATGGCATCAAAAGAAGTCCGAAGTTTTAAGGTAACCTTCTGAATCCGCCATCTTTCTCTTTGCAAGCAATGATTTTGAAACTTCGATGTTTATCTTCGTTTCCACAGGAATTGAAGCTGTTTCGCCGTTTGCGGGCATGTAGCATTCAATGTCTAAAATGAAAGAGTAATGCCTTTTTAAATTCCCGAAAGAGAATTCATTGAGTGCAGGGTTTGAACATAGAAATGCCGATTAATCAGTAGGAGCGAGCCCTTTCTTGGGTCAGACCATTGACAAAAGCCAATATAAGAAGGGCTGCTTGGATGTTAAAGCCTGGTTTTCATATATCGTAACCTGTCGGCGATGATCCCCGATGCACAGCATCCCTGATGGTCGGGGACGATTCCCGATGCTATAAACAATATTGAAGCGCCAAAACTATAATTTTGATGCAAGTTTAGGAATATGGCTGCTGATAAAGGCCAATAGTCAAATTTTGATACTATCATCGATCTATGATCAACACATTGACGTTTATGAGCAACACATTGATAATTTCGGGATATATTTGCAAATGAAAATTTATTACAACAAAGTAAGAAACTTTCCCCGCGAACCCGTCAGAAAAATATTGCTCCAGAAGAAGCCATTGTTACAATGAAGATAAAAAAGAAAAGGCAAATTCCAGTATAAATCTTCTTGGCAAAATTTCTGTTTAGTGGATTATGTAATGATCATGACATAGCTTAAGATTCACCTTGATTCACCTTAAAAAAATGATGAAACTCAAACTTAAGACTAGGAATCAAACTAGGAATTATAGCCCCCTTAATGTTCCCTGTACTATCAAAAGCATTCCAGTTTTTCCGCGAAACAGTTACCCTCCCTTCAGTTCAAATGAATTCACTTTTGATATTTTGACAGAACATTCCTGATCCATTGTCCTCTTCACTATTGTTCGTCGGAAGCGTCGGGAAAGTCAAATTATTTTGACTTTTGCGATGATCGGGGATGATCGCCGATGGTTCCCGATGACCCGGTTTTTATATGTCATAAACCATCGCAGACTGTCATAGACCATCGGGAAGCTGCGTCGGGGATCATCGCCGACGAATTACGATATATGAAAACCAGGCTTAAAGAAACGATATTGCCCTTGAAAAAAAACGTAAAACACCATTATCCCACATTAATTTTCAAACAATTATATTGAAATAATTAACAATGAAAACAAATTTGCATTTAATGGCTTTTCATCATTCTAAATTCTAAATTTATCATGATTTAGGCATTGTAAGCGTATTCTGTTCAATTATAAATCTCTCTTTTGATGGAAGAAGGATACTCATTCGTGACAGCGCATTGTTAACATAAGAAGAGATAACAGTTGAAATAGATTTTGAATGCTGCGTGCGTACTCTTCCAATATGTTTTATACATTTTTCAGAATAATAATGAATTTTTTTACCATTTGCCAAAGTAGAATTATCTAAAGGAGATGTAATTTACTTTTAAAAGGCTGAATAGAAACGAAACCTACTGAACTCTTGTTGGATTTTTTGTTTTAGGAACTCCATCTTGCTTGCTTCACCGTGAACTAACATTACATTAGCAGGCTCGCACTGCAATAAACCATAGTAAATATTGAGGCAGGATAAGCAGTTGCAATAATTTGCGGGAAAGGAAGAGGTTCTGCTTAAAATTGCTTTTGAATTAACGAAAGATACATTAAAGTTAGCAGCGAAATTTGGAAAAATCGCAGATGTGTTTTTCACATTAAATCCATGAAAATGACAAATTAAATCAAATATTAAATATAATGTTTTCTCATAATTTTAACGCTTAATAACATATCGGTCTCTGAAGACGAACGAGCAAGTTGGTAGCATGGATGCAAAAGAAAGGCAAACAGAACAAGCAATTAACAAATCCTCTTTTAAACACTCTGCTGAAATCTAAAGCATGAAAATTTAGTTAATGCTTTCATGAATATCTGAGGTGATAGCCCAGAATAGTTTTCTATCAACTCGGTTCAGCTACACTTTACTTTGATTGCAAACTACTTCTTTCAAAGTAAATACAAAATGGGATGATGTAAAGCCACAGGAGTGGCAACAAAAAAGCCATGTCACATCACCCTTGTCGCAACAAAAACCAACTCAAAAAACAGACAGAGGATTAGGGCTAACAACGGCTCTCTTCTGGCATTTCTGACCACAATTGAGCAACATACCTGTCTTATGAGTTGCATTATGCCAGATGCGTCTGCGTGGGCGCTAAAATTAAATGAAAAATTGTAGGATAAGTTTTGCTTGTGGCTCTTAGGCAAATAAAAAAATTGGGAAGATTGTCTTACGGTTTGTACACATGAATGTTTAAAACAGTTCTCCATCTCAAGTTCTGGCTACAAGTTATGAACACAGATCTGTAAACGCTAGCATACCTGCCTAGTTACAACCCTGATAAAAAAGAGAATGAGTGAATCAATAATGTACTTGATGCAGGAATGGGGGAAAAGGGCCAACGTGCCTAAGACGAGAGGCTGATCAATGGTGGGCTTTATGAAAATCTAGTTATTCAGAGCTACCAACCAACATACTGTATTATTGGGAATCACAATATGGCAGAAAGAGAGTAGAAAGAGATTGGCCTGTGTAGAAATCAGAAAAAGATGCAGGGAAAGACAACAATATAGATTTGAATACAAATATGTAGGCTAAGTAGGACTCATAGATCCTTACTAGGGCTGGCCGGATGCCTTCCTACAAGAATAGCTTGTTGCAGAAGCAACCTTTATACGAAGAACATCTCTACGGTTCTAATATAGGCGTCAAACTAACACCCAAATTCGTACAGCAGTGTGAAAAGTCATCACAATAGAATACCTTAAGCAGTTTCTTAGCTTGAAATACCCCTTTTATGCCTGCGTGAACATATTTGTATCACCCCTCAAGGGTAATATTGTTCAAATTGTTGTGAGGATTGTAAGACGTGGGCTGCAATGATGAGCTTGAACTTGGTTTTATCTCATTTTCATAAACATAACAACTATTTACATTATTAAAGCAATAACTCAAAACTCTGTTGTAAACTCCATAACTCGCGAACTCGACTCGACTCGACTCGTGAACTCAACTAACTCAAAACTGTCACACCTATCTCGCGTTAGCACTAAAACGAGGTTGTGACGAACGCATTATAACACACTCCCCCGGTTTGAATCATGACATGATCAAACCCAAATTAACTAAAGATATTAGTATTGAATTTACTTGATTACACATAACAAAATCAGAACAATAACAAAGTTAAAGATAATATGCTGCAAAAACGTTAATGCATATTTTGTCTTCGAACTGTCTCTCCCAAAACTGCTGCTCTACGTCTAGGTCTAGTGTTTGCCTGCATAGGCAACTGCGTACGCTGCTGCGAAGGCGATTGCGCTGCTGGCTGCAATGGCAACTGCGTAGGAGGATTTTGAAAAGAATTTGTCAAATGGTTAGGTTTTACTTCTAATGGTATTAGTAACTTTAAAGGGCGACGCAAAGTCTTCTTACCTATTTTGCCATCGTCTGATCCTAGTCGGATAATCGCTGACCTTACCACCTCGTCTTTACCTACTATGAGCTCTTCTATGCGGCAGATTTTCCAAAAACTCCTTTTCTTGCTCTCATCTTTCAATAACACTACATCTCCAACTGCAACATTTGGCTTTGCTTGATATTTGGTGGGTCTGTATGCTTCCATTAACCCTAATAAATATTCGTTTCTCCATCTACGCGTAAACTGACCTAAAAGAAGTCTATTATATCTTGCACGTTTAGATAAAGTTTCATAAACACTTACAATTTCTAGGTATCTGTATTGAGGCAAATGCAACAAATTTCTCCCGTTTATCAGATGTGAGGGGGTCAATGGGTACGAGATTCCCTCGGTATCGTCGTGTACGTAAGTTAAGGGGCGTGAATTGATAACACCCTCAACCTCTACGAGAATTGTACGCATTTCGTGAAAGTCTAATAGGGCTCGACCAATGATTTTTATAATACACCTCTTTACACTTCTAATTAATCTTTCCCATACTCCACCTTCCCAGGGACTTTTTTCCGTTATAAATTTCCACTCAACACATCTCAGAGACAAGGACTCGTAAAACCTGGGTGATCTTAGTAACTTCTTAACTTCTATACTTGCTGACTTAAATGTTTTGGCATTATCACTCCAAAGGGTAGAAGGTAACCCTCTACGACCGCAAAATCTTCGGAATGCTTTAAAAAACGCATCAACCTCTAATGACTCTACTAATTCAAGGTGAATCGCTCTTGTAGACATACAGGTGAACAAACAAACATAACACTTTTTAGTGGTGTCTCCTGCATACTTGACCACAAGGGGCCCTGCGAAATCGAGACCAGTATTTGAAAATGGTGGACCGTCGTCTACTCGAGCTTGCGGCAAATCTGGGTTGAAAGTTGTACGAAATGGCAACCCTTCTAGTTTCTTACATAAAAGACACTTGCGAACATATTTCTTTACCATTTCTCTGCCTCGTGGAACCCAATACGTTTGACGCAACAAATTTAATGTTTCACGCGTTCCATTGTGAAATACCTTTCTGTGCGACTCTTGAATTAATAAGAAGGCATAATGATTACCTGGGGGAAGTAAGATGGGATTTTTCCCTGAATCAATGACCGAAGATTTGTTTACTCTAGATCTACACCTCAATACTCCGTGCTCATCCAAAAAAAGATTGAATTGGCTTACATACAGCGGCGCCTTACTTCTACTCTTATTATCTTTAGAAAGATACTGCAATTCTATCTTAAATGCTTGGTTTTGAATAGACTTAACAATGACCATTTCAGCTCTGCAAGTTTCGTCGGCCGATATTTCGTTTTCCTTGTTAATCGATTTGCAACTTAGCCTTGCTTTTAAATTGTCTACGAAGCGCAAAACCCAAGAAAGAGTTCTTAACAACTTGCCTTTGCTACTGTATTTACGAATGTCGAAAACATTATCCAGATTTAAGGATACTGGCTCTTCTGAATTAACCATAACGTGGGTAACTTCAGGCTCATGCTTTACCTTCTCCTCCATTGCCTCGGAACTTGTAAACTCGTTTGGGGGTTGTGGCCATTCACTGGGGTCGAGCTTGAGGAACTCAGGACCCTCCCACCAGAAAGAATTAGTGGATAGAGAAGACCCAACCTTACCCCTCGATGGCAAATCTGCTGGATTCTGGGGTCCAGGGCAGTAAAACCATTCCTCCCTATTGGAAACATCTAAAATGTCATTGATGCGATGGCGAATAAATTGTTTCCACACCTTCTTGTTCTTAATCCAGCATAGCGTGGCCATGGAATCAACCCAATAGAATGTTTTTAATGGCGTAGTTGGAAACTCTTCTTGCAAAACGTTACGCACAGAATTAACAAGACGGCCCATAAGTGTTGCCCCTAATAGCTCAAGGCGAGGGATACTTTGTTTCTTGATGGGGGATACCTTGGCTTTCGAAGAAACAAATTGAATTTCGACCTCCCCCGATTCATACAAAACGCGTAAATATACAACACTAGCATATGCCCGCTCGCTAGCGTCTGAAAAGGCATGTATTTCGACTGCTTTGACCCTCTGTCCTAGCTTCGCAAAACTACGTGGTAATTTGATACCCTTAACGCCACTGATATCTGAAATTAATGTGTCGTAACGCTTAAGGTTGTCGCCTAATAACGGTTCGTCCCAGGGAACTTTCGCGATGCACAACTCCTGAAAGAAAACCTTTAGTTTTATTGTGAACAAACTAAGACACCCTAGAGGATCGAATATTTTTGCGGCGACCTTCAATAAGGAGCGTTTCGTTGGCGGCAATTGCTTAGCAAATTGGTGTACTTGGTGTAAATCGAAAAACAACTCATCTGCCTCAGGTCGCCAGTTTACCCCCAATATTTTAGTTGTGTGGTCCGTGGTGGGAAGCCCCATACTAAATTTGCTATATGACTGATCGTCCTCTGCAACTTGAGGCTCACTGTTATTTTCATTTGCCCCCACGTTAGAGCCTTCGACCGCTTGGATACGTGCTAAGAGTGCCTTGTCGTTTGTTTTCCACTTACGTAAGTTGAATCCGCCCTTAGCTAGAATTTCTTTTGATTTCTTGTATAAATGAAATGCCTCTTCTCTAGTATTAACACTACACGAAAGGTCGTCGGCATATAGATGGCTCAAAACATTAACCACCTCCGGGCATTCATCATCAAATGATGAAATATGTTGTTTAATCGTGGCCCCTAAAATCGAAGGCGAAGGTTTGAGGCCAAAGGCTAGGCGGCACCAGCGGAACTCAACTACCGACGGGTTTGAACGTGTTATATCGTCAAACCACAAAAAGCGCAAAGAATCACGATCTGACTCTTTGATCTCTATTTGCAAAAACGCCTTCTCAATATCGGCAGTTAATGCTATTGCATGGGCGCGAAAACGGATTAGTATGTCAAACAAAGGAGGCATGAAATTTTCTCCTAGCAACAACGTGTCATTCAAAGATAATTGTTCAGGACCTGATTTTTGACTACCGTCAAACACTATACGTAATTTAGTGGTATCATGATCCTTTCTTACCACACCATGGTGACACAAATAGTGTAATTTACTCTGATTGCTGTTATTGTGTTCAACTCGCTCAATTATCCCCTTTTGCAACTGCTCTTGAAAAATTGCATTATACTCATTTAAAAGTGTAGGATCAGATTTCAATCTTGAATGCAATGAATTCAATCGTTTAAAACACAACTCGTAATTATCTGACAAAGGCTCGTTAGATAAATCGTGTCTCCAAGGGAGACCTACCTCATACCTTGTTCCGTTGAATTTTATGTCGAATTTCTCACCCTTGGACTCGACCGCTGCACTGCATTCGTCCGGTGTTTCGGTTTCATTTTGGACAATTTCGGGTAAACCTAACGATTCATGTCTCCAAAACTCTCTCAGTGACTCTGTAATCTCCTTTGCATCAGCTGATTTTTTCTCTTGGCCTGCCTCTAAATCTGAAATAATAACTTTCTGAAGGCTTCTGTCTAAAACAAGATGACAATTCAGATTAGTACTTGCAGTAGATACATTTGGAGCCTCATAAGGCCCTGACAAAAGCCACCCCAACTTACTCTTTACAGCTACAGGACCTGAACTACCCTTAATGATGTCCCCTGTAATGAATTCAAAGTAGTAATCAGCACCAATCAATAAATCAATATGCTTTTCAGAAGCCTCCACGCTGTCGGCAAAATGTAGGCCGCGCAAATGCGGATAATCGCCAACTGTAACGCAAGCTGAAATTGGCGAGCAAATGGTAGGATAAGCTAATGCATTTACTAGTACTACCTGATCTGCTACCTCTACTTTTACCGTTACAGATTCACACAATTTCTTAGCATATTTATCTGTCCCAAACGTGTTAATGTTTAGAGTTTCTGAATGCTCCACTGGTAAAGATAGCTTCTTCTTCGTTTCTTCGGACATGTAGCTGCGTTGACTGCCAGAATCAAACAATATTGTGATTGGAATTTTCGTCACACCATCTGCTGCAAATGCCTGAGCTTTCGCCGTCTGGAGCAAGACCTGCTTTTTGTCGTTGGCTAGGGCTGTCACTGATGCCACTTTTTCACTTGAATCCTTCATTGATTTGAAGCAAATTACTTGATGGTGTCCTCCGCCACAGTTTCGACATGTTCTTTGACATTCTCTTGCTAAATGTCCTGTTTTTAAGCACTTAAAACAGCGTTTCGCTCTCTTCAAAATCTCTGTACGTTTTCTGACATCTGTAATTTCGGTGCATTCGATGGTAAGGTGCCCTTTACTGCACAAATAGCATGTTTCTCTTTCGCTAGTTCTGGCAACAAACGATTTGGTTGTCGCTAATGAAACCTTCGGTGGTTGTTTCACTGTGTTTCGTGTAACAGAAACGCTTTCGCTTAACTCTCGTGCCTCGATCTCTCTCCGTATAATGTCCAAAATTTCTTGTATTGGCCATATGTCCTCCGTAACCTTTCTCGCCACTTGGACAGTGATTTCACCGGGCATTCTTTGCATGATTATTGGAATCAAAAGGCTACCATAACTTTCTTGCGGCATTCCTAAAGATTCCAATCCCCGTACGTGCACATTAATTTTATCCAGCATGAATCTTAAGTGTGAAACCTTGTCGTTTGGCAATTCTTGAAGCTTGAGTAGCGCTTGCATATGGGCGCTTATTATACGCTGCTTATTTCCAAACCTGGCTCTCAAGGTTTCGACTGCATGGTGGTAATTCTCTTCCGTTATATCAAGTCCGGCAACAACTCTATATGCCGGTCCTTCCAGCAAATTCATGAGGTAATTCAGTTTGTGAACTGCACTTATATTCTCGTTGGCGTGTACGGCGCACCCAAAGCTCTGCCAAAAGGCATTGAATTCCGTAATGTCGCCACCAAACTTGGGTAAATTAATTTTAGGCAGCCGAATGCCCGCATTTTGGGCCACAAAGCTTGAACTGAAACTTCTATCCTGTTCCTCTTGCTGCGTGTTACTCTCGATCTGGCCAATCGGTATGCCAGGGGGCTGTGGATCTCGCGTATAACTTCCCAACTTTATTTGCTCAATTTTGTTGATAACTTCAAAAACCGTTGCATCCCATTCTGAAGTCTCATCGATCTCTTTGTCTATGAGCGGTGTGTCGATTTTGTTGATTATTTGTTCGTTCAACTCCGTAATGTATTGATGTTTCTGCTTCAGGGATGTTGAAATAGACTCGACTCTTGCAAATAAGTTAGCCTTTGTAGCTGAATTCCTAGAAGCTTCACTGGCACTAATTCTCGAAATTATTGACGAAACTTCATTCTCTAGTTTAGTGACAACGGAACGATTTCCTCGTCGAATTTGAATCAGCCTCTTTAATTGATCGTCGTTGGTAGACTCGGTCGTCATCTTTCTCGTTTGTTTACTCGAATACTCTATTCAAACTTCATCTGCAAATATGCCCTCGCGCTTGGGCGCCATGTGTTGTGAGGATTGTAAGACGTGGGCTGCAATGATGAGCTTGAACTTGGTTTTATCTCATTTTCATAAACATAACAACTATTTACATTATTAAAGCAATAACTCAAAACTCTGTTGTAAACTCCATAACTCGCGAACTCGACTCGACTCGACTCGTGAACTCAACTAACTCAAAACTGTCACACCTATCTCGCGTTAGCACTAAAACGAGGTTGTGACGAACGCATTATAACACAAATCTCAAAATTTGAAATATTCCAAAAAGAAACATCAGGGGCGAGAAAAACAGGCTTACTAGAAGGGTAAAACTAGAATAGATGGTGAAAAATAATGAAGATTTTGATAACCGCTGATCTAGAAGTGTGTAAGAAAAAATCAATCCGAATAATATTTTCTTGGTTTCAAACCAAAAGGGATGTCCTGCTCGTGAAAAAATGAAAAGTAATGTTGCGTAAAGCTCTTCGCAAGACCTAGTTAATTAGGGCAAAACCCAAAAGAGTGATGGATGAAATATCAAGTAGACCAAGTCACCCCATCAACGAAGAAAAATCAGAAATTTGTGCCTTCCTTTTATAATCTATACAACAAGGCATGATGACATAATTTCATAGGTATTTGAACAACAGCATGCATGAACCACATGACGTAAACATCTCACCTAAAGGAAAGATGCTGCACAGACAATTTAACGTCAATCTAAAAAAGAAGAAAAGATGACCAATGGTATGACAATATCTCGATGCGTGGTGTAGGGATCAAATATAAAATGCAGACAAGAAAGCAAAATAAAAAAGATGCATCCAGACAAGGATTATAAAATGTGTACAAACAAGAGAGGTCTGCAAAATGATAGAAAACGAATGTAGCAGTAAAAGATGTAATAAAAACAGGAACAGATGAATTGATATAGAAAATGATGAAAACTAGATGACGTTTTAAATAATACTTAAAACCAAAATCAATGTGAAGTTGTTATGAATTTCATAATAAGCCAAATTAAGGTCAATTTTTTGTTTATCACAAATGAAGACATTGGTGACCTTAAGTAGAAAAAAAACTGGCTTTTCTCTGCTGGTCCAATTAGCTAGCGAGAAAGTGGTTTAAAGAAAATAGAAACAGAAAGCTAAAATAGTAGGACGCTTAATAATAAATTCTTTCACGCAACCGTTCAGATTACTTGAGAAATGGACAGGTATTCGTCATGAGGAAATTCTGTGTAATGGTAAACGCTGGATATCATTTAGATTTTTAATTTGAAGCCCCTTGGCTAGAAAAACGATCTGAAAATCGGATTCATAAAAAAACAACTTGGTCTACAGAAAAGATTTGTACCAGGATATCTTATATGAAAACGGTATACATTATGTTAAATAAAACTTTGCTTCAAATATCGCCACGTCATGGACAGTTTTAAAAGGAAGCTATCGAACCCATTTCCTGACGATTTTCACTTAAAAAGTTGAACATAAAAGCGAGGTTTCTATACGAGGACGAACGACATTCTCCCGAAAAAATATCAGATTTGAAAGAAGTCAGAATACTTTAAGGATATATCGAGGCTCAAAACGAAAATTTCCTAAGAACATCAAGGCTGGAAAAACTCTATAGTATTCATATAAAAAATTAGCCATCGATTAGGCAAGACATAGCATGCATCTAAGATATAATTTAGATTTTCCTCTCTTTTGTAGATATACAAGATAAAGTAGAGAAACATACAGTGGTTTTTTTATCCAGTTCGATCTTTCTCTGTCCCGAAAGAATTTTATGACCAACAGTACCAGCAACGCAATAACCTGGCATAATTACCTGATGAGGAAATAAACTATCAGAAACTCGTGATATCAATGGTTATGACGAGTAATTGGTGAACAATTTTTTCTTTGCATTGCATAATTTTTTGGTTAAAATTGTAAACTATTTTTGTGTATAACCAGACAGGATGCAAGAAGATACTTAAATAGGCAAAGATATAGCCAAAACTTACACAGATGCAAACATTGGTACAGATGCCTTAAATGGGCATGAAACAAAACTAAATTTAAATGTACAAGTTAAGTTATAAAATCATGTTATTGCTTTTGTATAGAAAAAAAGCATAAAATGGTCTTTTATGGCTGAAATACAAGACTCCTGCGTGAGCAATCTTTCTACTGGCGACTTAAAAATTGCTGCGATAGATATTTGATGTCTATTCTATCTACTTAAAACTTAAGATTATAGGAGACTAAACATTGCAGAGATAGAATGCGATAAACAATGAGGTGATTAATGCATACTTACAGTGTTGTTCTCATCGGGAGCCCATTTCTTAAAAACTTGCAACGATAGTCCAGCATGTAACATTCCAGGGGTCGCAAAAACAACCATCGGCCCAGGGTTTTCTATGTACGACCGATCAAATGGCTGCAAAATGAACAAATCAAGAATGAGAAAAGCAGAAGAAACAAAGGACAGAAATCAAAGAAACAGAAATCAAAATCAGAAGGACAATATTACAACACTATGATGGTGATATATGATCAAAAGGAGAGGATAAATGAGAAACTAATAGAATCAGTAGAAGAAAATTGTGCTCTCATCTCCATTAAAAGTAAAATAAAAATGAAATATCAAACAATCAGCTTTCAACGTAAAAAGAAAATCAAGGTATTAAATAAAAAAGCTAGAAATAAACCGTTCGAAACGAAACAATGAATTGATAGAAATGAAGCTCCTGATATTTTTCCTGTCGTGATAAAACAAAGAGTTACAAATTTCTAAGAAGCAGTGAGTACAAATAAGGGCTTGAAACGGGATTGAAAAAAATATTACTGCTCTGCATACCTTGATGTGCTTGAATTCAAACATGTTTCTTTGAACAAAAGTACTTCTGATCTTTTGATTGGTCCACGTAATGAAAAGCTTGTAGTAGTGGTTAGCCTGGTCGATTCCGAAACAAAATACATTTTAGATTTTGAGAGAGGAGGGAAAACAAAACGAGGCATGTTTGTGAGAATAACTTGAGGAAAATGCATTTTTGCGAGTATTACTCGTGAGGAGATTCCCTAAAAAATATCCTGGTGTGTATATGTGTTGAGAGAATTTCGTTCACAACAATTCGAATAACCACATGTATGACATAAATCAACAAATTACCTTTTCTGTAAGTCCAGTTGAGAAGTAAATAGGAGCCTTCAGATTCATGCGGTCCCTGGTTGTATCAGGAGATTAACAAGCTTTAATTTCATATATATACACGATGGCGTTTAAAATTATCATTAGAAGATCAAAGATGTTGTGGCAATTGTGATAATATAATTGTGACAATTGTGATTGGTTTTGATTGTAACAACAAAGGCAAGGATTATCAAAATGTTCGCGATGTGCCAAAACAGACAACATAGCTCCAAATTAACATGGTTTAGGTACTATCCATTAGAAGCAGACCAAGCATTCTGCATATACAAAAAGATTTGGCTATAAGAAATTTTAACGTACCAAAAGGTTTCAAGAAGGATGCAAAGCTCTTGTGCTCTCCCAAGAGCAAACACTGGAATTAGCACCTTTTAAAAGGAAAAGTAGCTATCACTTGTGAACGGGGAAAGAAAAGACATTTTAAACAGATTGGTTTTTCCAGATACTGTTACTGGCTGTAAAATGAGCCCATTTATTTTACATAACACATTCATGATATATAACACATTCGAGCTACTCATCAAAAAATAAATAAGCTAAACAGAGAACAGAGCACTTCACCAGTGGTACATTCTACCAGCTTATTAATGCAACAGAAAACGAGAGGTGCACGACGAAATTAGGGAATTTACTTAAATCATATTTTAAAAAAGCAAGCAAAAATCTGAGCACCATAATTACTTTATTTGAATACAGAACAAAAGAGTGGAAACATATCATACTAAAGTACTTTTTGTCCGACACTCATCAGAGTATAAACTTTGGAAAATGTCCAAAGGTAAGCAGAAAATTCATTTCGAAGTGTGGATCGAAAGTAACGCGGGAGGAAGAATAGCACATTGTAATTGGCTCTTTTTTAGCAATAGCAGGCGCTATTCTCTTACCTAGTTAAAGACCGGCTGTCTACACAGGACCGGCCGGAATCTTTGTTTTGATGTAAACAGATTCAAAAACACCCAAATGAAAAGACGACCTTGTCTGCCCGACGATATTCAAATTGTCGTTACAATACGTTTTGGCGAACAATTACTTCATATATGATGTAATGAAGCAACAATGTGCTTATCTAGCAGCTAAAAATATCAAATGGTGGCTACCAATGCATGCATTTCAAATCATGCCCAAAACAATTGTTTCTGGCAACATTAAGTACCTTCATATAAGATGCAGTTTTTTGGACATCTAACTTAAACTTAAGGATGGCAAACATGATAATAGACATCCCGGGCAAGGTTTTTGATTTTCATGCACTACACATAGGGAGCTTTAGTTAGTATGTATGCTCACTGACCAAGTTGGAATAAAGCTACAGTATACTCTCGTTAAGTGGGACCCCGGATAAGTAGGACGCCCACTAAGTAGTACACTTTTTCCTGGTCCCTTGAAGCACAAACTCACTTAAGTGGGACTTTCTATGCAATGACTTCATATTTTTTATCGAGACGGAAGACGTTGCACTGAAAGCAAAGTTTTATAAACAAATGTAAATATTCGTTAAGGTCTTTTCACGTGTGTGGTCATGGCGTCTTAGCTGGGCCAAAAAAGGAAGTGTGCATCGACCCCGATAACGGAAAAGTATAACATACTTAAACACATTGAAAAGTCTTTCATCTGTTGCTCCTAAACATGAAAATTACAAGAGGGGGTTTCTCGAAAAACTTCTCAAAAATGATAGCAGAAAGTAGAAAAGGGTTCATTATTAGAATTTGCAAGGTGGGCTCTACAACTCTGCCTGCTTCCACCGATGATAGGTTATACTATTTCAAGTATTTCAGCATGACTGTGACTCAGTTCGAAGCACAGCTTGTTGCTGAAGTAACGACGCAATGCCTTGAACATGATTGGTTGAGAGGCCAAACGGTGCGAATTCCAAGGAAAAAGTACCGTTCTTGAATGTCAAAATACCTTCTGCGCATGCTTGTACCGTATACCGTTTTCCGTTTCCCGTCCATACCGTGAAGAGGAAATCCACCTTTACCAATAGCTAGTAAAGCCATGTCGTTATCGTGGCCAAAAGAAGAGCTGGATGGACGCATCACTCTAATTGAAGAATGGGTCAAGGAGCTTGACGAAAAAAAGGAGAAGGATAATCGGAACATCGCCGTCATCATTGACAACTGTACAGCTCATCCAGAAATCGGGGGTTAAAAGCAATTGATCTTTTTCCTTCCTCTTAACAACACCTCCACCCTTCAGCCGATAGAACAAGGAGTGATCCGTTCTTTGAAAGGAAAGTACAGAGTGAAAGCGATCGAAATAATGATTGATGCAGTCGATAACAAAAAGGAGCTCCTCCCTCAAATTTCTCTGTTGGATGCAATGAAGATGCTGGTGTCATTCTGGGATGAGGTTACAGAGAAAACCGTTCAAAACTGTTTCAAGAAAGCAGGCTTTACCGAGATTGATGACAACAAGTAAGCATCCGACGATCCCTTCCATGCACTGAAAGATAGTCTCCGTCAACTTAGTAGAATGGATAAAATGTCAAAGATTTGTCTGCTGAAGATGTCGCCTCTTTCGATGACACAATTTCTTTCGATGACTCAAGCTTTGTTGTCTGATGAACAAATCTTGTAGGATATTCTTAGAAAGGATGCCGAGAAAATTCAAGAAGATGAAGACGATGATCAAGATACAGTTCATGCTTAAGAGAAACCAACTACATCTCAATTACTCGATGCCATTGATACCTTGATGAACTAACTACTCCATGATGATCGATACTACTGAACTGAAAGCGCTTATGATCAAGGTTTCTAGAATTGTAGAAACTGAAGTAATTGCTAACAGTAAGCGAAGAAAGGTGACTTGACTTTTTCTCTGCTCGATGAAGAATTTATAGTCGTATGTTGTTAAAGAAAATATAGAAAAGTTTTGAACACAATTATCACCGTTTCTTGTTTATAATTTAATTAGACCCTATAAGTTTTAAATTTTTTTTCGATAAATGGGACAAATTGAGCCTTTTGAAGAAAATCCTGCTTAAGAGGAGATTCGGATAAGTAGGACGCCCGCTAAGTAAGTATACTTTTGCTCGGTCCATGTGTCCCACTTAACGAGAGTATACTGTAACTTGAAAACGTCATCTGGATGACTTCCTAAAAATAGAAGCATTGATGAGATGTTGTTTTCTTAAGAAATTCTAAGATTAACTACCTTTCCTCCCTTTTCTACAGTTTCATGAACTTTTTTCAAAAAATCCATTTCACGACACCTGTGAAAAAATGTTAATGATCATAGTGCGCAAATAGCAGGGAGAGGAATTGGTCCCTAGGGCCTATTTTCTTCTGCTTGACTAAGTATCCAAGCTCGAGCTTCAAGTAAAGCATACAGAGAAAAAGGAAACTATTTACATCAATAGAAGCAAGTAAATCAAATGAATAGAAGCAAAAAATCATAAGCAATACAATATAACTGGCTTTTCCAAAGGATAAACA
Organism: Rhopilema esculentum; assembly: GCF_057945365.1. Classification (NCBI taxonomy): domain Eukaryota; kingdom Metazoa; phylum Cnidaria; class Scyphozoa; order Rhizostomeae; family Rhizostomatidae; genus Rhopilema; species Rhopilema esculentum. The sequence continues at coordinate 843,647 of NW_028300847.1, forward strand.
AAATCGAATTTCATTTGACAAGAATCCTCAATAAAACCATATAGGACATCCAAATCAATAAAGAGTATTATTAAAATGAAAACTGACGTGCTGACACTAACAGCTAAAACAATACGAAGACTGTCATTCATAATTTCTCGTTTATTCACTTAAGCTACAACAAAAGCTCTACCTTTTCGAATCTCTGATGGTAGTTGCGTACGTTGATTCAGTTATCAGCAAATCCGGTCTGCACTTATCGATCCAGGCAGCCCTAAATAGAAAGCATTGTGTTATTACTAATGTCATCCAATTGACCAAACGTTCATATGGCTATGGCTTATGAACCTACTTTAAGAACTCTCCTTTAACAGACATCTGGCCCATCATCTCATAATATCCCCATAAATCTTTTTCATACTCCGGACGGTGTATTCCCTATTTAACGCTTGGGACAATAATAGAATTTTGATTAGAAAGGTAATTTAACGCATAGTTGAAAGTAACAACGATGGTTTCAAACATGGAATTTAAGGTGACTTTTGAACTACCTAACTTGCAATCGTGAACCTTTTTCAAATCTTTGAAATTTCGAAAAATTTGGTATACTTCTTAAAAAGCTCGGAAGTAACAAATTAATGTTGGAAGAGCTTACCAACTGAGAGATACAGACAAAACATGATAAATGGATGAATAAATCGCTCTGTGATTAAAGTCGTAACCATTGGGAAGTATTTACATGTTCAGTTCCGTTTAAAAACATTCTCTATTTACTTTACCCGCTACAAAAGGGGCAAAACACAGAAAAAATGAAACATAAATGTATCAAGTAAAATGTAAAAAAAAGTTTGAGATCTTTTGAGCCAATGTAAAACCAACCCCAGATGCCTGTCAGGCGTCATGTTGTAGTCTCCCTGCAAAAAAAATAGAGTTGTGAATGTTAAAATCCTTTGAGTGAAAAGGCATTTGAATTAACTCTAAGAGTACGAGGGCAGAAGCAGGGTTGTCTCTCTTATGCAGTGGCGTTTCTACGGAGGGGGGGGGGATTTTCTTTGCCCCTTGTTTGGCCCCTCCCTAGTTTTTTCAAAATTCTTTATTGAAAATTCAATGTTTTTCTCGAAAGCTGTTCAATCGTTTTTGACTTTGTTTGAGGTGTTTTATTTATTTTGCTCACGCGATCTTTTATTACATTTATTTAACAAGCTAGGGGCCCTGATAAGTGTTTTAGTTTGTAACCGAGGTGAAAATTAATGAAATTTTGGCTCCTTCCTTTAGGTACCAAGAAAAAATCTTTCTTGAAAATCGTTAAAATCCTATATTGGTTACATATTGTCACGAAGATACACCTTCTTGGGGTGCCGTGCTCAGGGCAAGCCCAAACCAAGATTCTCCGCATCCCATCAAAAACCCTTTTCGCTCTGGAACCAAGCGCAGAGAAATACCAATACCATCCAAGTATACCTTGACAATCTACTATTACTTATCGAAATTTTATTATTTGAAATTTTGTTTATCAGAATGATCTCATGGAGGTCGGATATATAACATAACAACTATGGGAAAATTTTAACAATCAACCTCACAAAGCTATTAGCCATTTTTTTTAGAAGTACATTTCTTTTGTTGAAATTCTAAGATTCATGATGCATTATTGTTAAATAGATAAAACTCAGTGGAGTAACGGCCCAAAGTCACCTTCAGTTTAATAGCAAATGGTCCCGCACCTTAAGAGGCTCTTAGCAACAATTTTTCTTTGTTATTTTTCCTAGGGAACACAGCTGCTCCTTACACCACAAATAAAGCTATTTGGCATAATGATAACAGCCTTGTAGAGCTGTACCAAGGACACACTTATCTAGGGGGCGCTAAAAATTGGTGCCTTGTAGCTAATATTGAGCCACCATGCCACTGCTTTACATTCTACTAGTTCGCAAAGTAATGGCTAGCGTTGGCCCCTATAACTTTAAGTTTGGCCCCCGGCTAGCCCCCCCACCCCAAGATTTTCAAAGCTAGATTCACCACTGCTCTAATGAAGTTTCATATAAGATCCAACACCAATATGGAAAATGGCAATCTAAGGGCAATGGCAAATGATGAGCAAGAAAGATGTTATTAACAATCAATCGTGAATAATTGTTTGATGATTCGCTAGAAAATAGTTGATTATTGCAAGGAAAGTATTTACTAAGCATCTTGTGTGCCATTAGCAAATAAGAAAACAGTTTGCATTCGCTTCAACTAAGTGTGTGAAAATAACTATGCTTGGCAAACTAAAAAACAATGAGATGTACAAAAGACAAGCAACAAACCGTATAAACAAATGACTGTTGTCCCACTTTAACTTGGAACATTGATGCACCCAAGACATGGCCAGCGTAGTATGCCTTAATTTCCAAATCGTCATCTACCTAAACCAATAACAATATATATATATATGAAACTCGAATAACTATTGCCAATAAATCTTTCTGTGCTGAAAGCAGCTTTCAAAGATCGGTGAAAACATTTTGCAATCAAACAATTTTCACCAGGTCTTCTCAACTTTTAAGAGAAGTGAACAGATTTTCTTTACAAAGGGCTTCGCATTTTAAATAGGCGCTTTAAGCTTGTTTTTATTCAATATCAAATCAATTGAAAATCAGATATAATACAAAAGCTCATCTTATGAAGTCTACCTTCACTTTAACTAAAAAATCTTGGCCTTAAAATATGTCCCATTTAGATGGGTACAACAATATCTGGAGAAACACTAGCTGACAATCGCAAGTAGGTGCAAGAGTAAAACTTTACAAGTGAAACAAATCTTTTCAAAATAACAGCTTTTTTCACCATGACATAAAATCAAGACAGCACATAGGATAAACTTATATGGAACTCTATAAGAAAGGTAAAATAATTGAGAAAGACGAAATAGGATTTTAGAAAAATTTCTTTTGTTTCTTTGGTATGAGTTTATCTATTGTATACAAGCAAATTTGACATAAATAATATGGATAAACTTAACAAATGGGTATACAAAATTATCACTATTGCCACACTGACAAAATCTTTATGAATAAATTTTAAAAAATGTCTAAATATCTAAAAAGCTTATCTTAAATGATACAAAATTGAACAAATAGAAAGTAGAAGATAATTTGTGATTGAAAAACTCTCTATGAAACAGAGATTGAAGATAATGCAGTATATACCTGGACAGTCTGATGGAGATTGACAGCAATGACTTTCTTCATACAATCTTTGATCATCTTTAAAAAAGCAATCAATATATCAGTTCCATATATATTGTAACTTTGGGCTTTCAATCACATACTGCTGCAGTTTGATTGGCCTTTTAATCATCTACTGATGACCTCTATCAAAATGAACTTCAAGTAAGAGTTTAATGAAAGAAAAAGTTTTTCCCTTTTGAGGTGTTTTGTTACCCAATTCAGTCTTTATAGTCAATAAAAAGTTCATAAATCTGTAAGCATTCTATTACAGATCAAAATGAGGTTTTAAATAAAATTATTCATCACTCTGCTAGGCACAAAGGTTGATCAGCTCAGTTGGGGATCAGAAGATTTTATCATTTTAGGGTTTTTATAAAATGTCAAACTTGAAATTGGCCTTTGCAATGATTTTACTGTGGAAGAATCACTCCTAAACCACATCTCACAGCGAACTTTAGTTAAACTTACCTGTGAGGTGAAAAAGTTTGTTTCTCCTTTTCGTTCAACACTTATCTTTCTAAAATCTTCCTACAAGGAAATATTCATTTTTCACATAAACATAAGCACATAAAAGTAAATTGTTAGTAATAAATGTTTAATAAAAAAATTAAAGACTTGCTAGGAAGCAAGAAGAACTATCATATTTCTCTATACAAAAATGTGAAAAGAAGAAAGTTGAGAAAAAAAAGGTTGAAGCCCTTGCAAAGCAGGTGGAGTTATCATCTAAATAACATCTGGGTAAATAACAAGTTCTAAACAGCATCATTAAGCAATTTTTTTAAAATCTTCTACTACAACTAGAAGTGTCTCATTGGAGTTTCTCACCCTGTCTTATGCGCTCAAGAGAAAGTTAGAAAAGAGATGTTTCTTGAAAAAATTGTTCATTTTGTTCCCCCTTACCTGAAGAACATGAAGAACAACAACTTGTTTTACCCATTAAAAAAGCCACTAGCCACAGAGAGCAAAACAACTTACCAACAGAATGGGACAAATGGCCTTGGTTGGGTGTGTCATGTAGATTGGTCCATCATATTTACACATTTCACTGAAGTAAGGAAGTGCACCACAATGGTCCAGATGAAAATGACTGAAACAGATCAGGTTTTTAGTTTAAAAAGGATTCACCTCCTTTTTTATCAATGTTTTCAGCACTTTTAAAAGCTAAACTACCTAAAGGAAATCAATCATTTGCTTTTGCTTTCCATTACTGTTTTACACTTTAAATAGAAAAGCAACTCTATTTACAAAAGCACTATCTAGAAAATAGCCAACACAATATTAAAGCCTAAACTATAGATAAAATGTACAGGTTTTAGTTACTGATTTTCACAGCGTGATACTCATAATAAGTTTTTATACATACAGTTTATGAAAACGCTTTGTACCATCTTATTTCCTTAATCTATTATATAATGCAAGAAAGTAAAATTTCCTATATACTTTAAATAAACAACAAAGATTATAGCAACAAAAGTGATGAGAAAAAGTAGGTCAAATCCACTATTTGGCCTACCTGATAATAACAGCATCAATAAACTGTGTGTAAGGCCCAGTTTTTGCAATGTATGTGAAATCCGGAAACTTTCTCTAGAGTTCAGAAAAAAAAAGATACTTGATAGTACTTTGAGAAAATGAAAAATACATATGATAGTCTAGTGAGCAAATGCTCTGTAGTGCAACTATTATTCATGCAAAAGAATGACTCAGAGATAAAGGGTAAGTGAAAGAGAACTAATTTGTACATATACTGCCAAGTTTTGTAGCGGAAATATGAATTGCAAAATTCCTTACTGAATATCATGTAAGCAGTAAATTTCTAGTAAACAAACTTATGGGGCTACTCACGCTATCATTGAATCCCATGTGCATCCCACAGTCAAGCATAATGTTTTTACCTCCAATTGTGACAAGTATGCAACTCCTTCCAACATCTTTTGCAAAATCATAACAAGCAAAACAGCTTAAGAATTTATCAAAGTAGGATGCAAAAGATAATATGTCAATAACTGGAATGGAAGAATGCCTTCTGCCAAGTGAAGCAGATTTTGCTGTAGAGTGAAATTCCAGACTGACCTAAAATTTTCCTCTGGTAGTAGTGTTATGTATTTTGATTAATTTTTTATGACTTATTGTTGAAAAAAATTAAATTGTGAAGACAAGTAACCAGAACCAAAACTATTCTAATATTTTTAAGGAGGAAATTATTGTGAAATTGCTGCAAATTTAGATTTTCATTTGCAGTCATGGTTGAATTAATTGACAATATTACTCATCCTGCATGAATGAAAAATCATTGATGTGTTTGTATGTTCAAGTGATTATGCTTGTTCTTTGATCTCATTTACTAAGAGTTGGCTGAAAAGTAGGGGCTTTATAGGGTCTTTTTCAAGGAGAAACATGTGCAATATGTATTAATACACAGTTACAATTTTGAAAAACCACGAAAACAGAAAGAAGTCTTAACCATGTGATAATGTTAAATGTTAAATTAACTATGCCAAAACATCTTGCAAAGAGAAAAATAGATGGTTAAGGTTCAAAAATTGAGAGAATATACCTTGGCCAGCACCTAAAAGAGAAATAAACTCAAACTCAAACCAAAGAAGTTGATATTTTTCTAATATGGCTAATATGAAATGAATCATTTAAAGTTTAACAAATCTTAAGATAATGTTAGTATGATGTAGACCAGTAAGTGGCAAGCTGGAGCCAGCTGAGCATTTTAACCCCTTAAATATTAAATAGCAGCATTGTGTAAGGAACTAAGGGGGGTATCCTATTCAAGTACATTGTTAAAATAGACTGTGTCTACATGTTCTTTTGCAAATTATGAAAATTTTTAAATTTCTTAACAAAGTTTTCATTCATATTAAAGGCCGCTTTGTGCCCCTGCAGAAATGGCTATTAAATGTCTGTTAAATGAGGAGCAAATTTTTGACAGTTTAGGCACAAAGGTCTAGAAATAATAATAAATATATTTTCATACTTTTATTGGGAATGCCTCTGGCTGAACCCACAGAGTGTTAAGTTAATGTGATTACCGGCACTGCCAATTGCAGCCAAGTGGCCATGATGCCCATGAAGCTTGCTCAGTGGCAAAAATTGTGGAGGGTATCAGGGGAGGGGGGGTGCAATCAGAGTTCTTGTCAGAAAATTTGGGCCTCCATCAGATAATTGATAAAAATTTAACTTGCCAAAAGATATCATCAAAAATTGTGGGCTTGAGCCCAACTCCCATGCCCTCCATAATTTCTGCCACTGTGCATGCATCACGGGCAGTGTGTGTTGGCCACTTGGCTGCAATTGGCAGTGCCAGTAATCACATTAGCTTGACACTCTGTGGGCTCAGCCAAAGGATTAACATAAGTGCAGTAATGACAACGTAGTAAAACAATGATTAAAATCAGAGCAGACTACACGGCAAAACAATTAGCAACATGAAGAAGTTGGTTTGGCTTTACGAACTGCCGCTTGATAATTTTGAGACACCTATAACCATTTCCACTCAAAATTACCTAGCTGATTATGAGTACGACATACATAATGAAATAAAACAAGCAACTTTCTCGTCATGTTCACTGTATGACAGAATCATGAAATTTTGATGCAAAAAAGACTTATAATTGATTCTCAACTACAAAAATAAATACAAGTCTGATTGAGAATGACGCGAACACAATGGTATCGTTTTCTATCACCAGATAATAAGACTACAATTAAAATGACTGATGATGATTCACCTAGTGGAACAGCTTGTATCTCTGCCATCTTCGATTATCGTTTTTTTTCGAATTTTGCAAATCACGTAAAAAGTATACTTTTTGAAAACACTGAGCGCGACATCATTTCGTCTTTACAAGCCTTTCGGAAAAACTAAGGTTTACCGCCATTGCAGACCACCCTCAGAATCGGGAAGAGGCTCGAGACCAAATTTATACGGAATTTTGTTTTTTTGCCGGCCGGTCTTTTTCATCGGACAGCAGACCGAGGCAGGTAGATCAGTGACTTTCCCCGATATCTCACGCTGACTCACCAAATAACGTATCAAAAAATATTTTTGAGATATTGTAGAAAATATTTGAAAGCCTGATGAAGCTTGAAAGGTTATCCAATAACTCTGGAATGAAGCTCACCCTCAAATCCCTTTTTAGCAGTAATAAGTTAATGACAATATACTGAAAAACAATTGTGGAAAATACTTTATTCCAATACAGTAATATTGATTTTTATATTGGACAGTCTACCAGCTTTAAAACCTTTATGAGACTTGCTAAAACTTTATCAAAAAGATTAATTCAGGTGTTGAAGTACCAAGTTGATCATAAATGGCCTTGTATTTGGTGGAAAGTGGCATATTTTAAGCCATTTTATTATGTCCACTCTTTTACAGTTGTTGAGGCACTTGAGTGAACCTGTTTTTCGCGGGAATTTTGGTATTTTCATTTAATGAGAGGATGAAATGCTGTTTTACGCCCTTTACAAAATCGCAATCGGTTGGAAAATATGGACTTTAGGATTTGTGATACATTTAATGGATGAATTTTGCTGCAACATATCACGAAGCGGGTGCTGCGATTAGGCCCATTGTGGCTCGAAAAATTTCCGATCAAAACATTTAGCAGATTCCCCAACGAAAGTGATAGACCAGACGGAAAATGAGGTAGGGGTAAACTGGAGCCGATATTTATTAGGTAATGTTTTTCCGATGTAGAATTATGTGCTGAATAAGAAAATCTTTGGTAAACTTACAGTACCCGCTTCGTTTACCGTATATGGACATTTTTCGAACCGGGAGTATGGTAATCAATTATTTCGCAAAAACATATCTTTTAAAGGTCGGTCTCGGTGTTAAACTTAATTTTATGCCATTTTAAACATTGATGTGATCCAACTTTGTGTATACTACCAGGTAGCAGCAAGTTATAGGAATCGGGGGGAGGTTGAGATTGTGAAGACGGGGGAAGACATGATTTTTAATATCTACCATTTTATTGTGAAACACTAGTTACTCAATATTGCATGTTCAATATATAAGGCTATTTAGCATACACGGCAGCAGGACAGACCGACGGTGATAGAATAAAAGATTGTTATGTTGAAACTTGATCTAATGCATCTAATGCTGTCTCGAACTGATCAAGCACGAAGGAATTTCAGTTCAAGGACAGAGTAAGTACCCTTGCAGAACTGCAATTGACCAGCGAGGGGAACAGACAATAAATCGAGACGCAAAAGTAGTCGGTGGTATCAAGTACTTTGCATCTGATTCAAACTCCATACTCAAATGGACCTTAAATCGTGCTGCGCAAGCAAGAAATACAGAGGCTCTTTATGATTTAGCAGAAATCAAGAGAACTGATCGCCCATTTGAAATCATCAAGTCTGGAGAATCCTTCGTAAAGATTCACAACGTTATAACCCAAGAATATCTAAACCCATTCGACCCAGGCATTGATGCCAATCAGTTTTATAACCTAAGCTCTGGCTGGAATGCCTCTTGAAAGAGAAATAACAGAATCCATCCTCACGAAACGGAAGAGAGGGGAAAAGTTATATGAGGAATTTGTAAATGAACGCATATAATCAACAGAAACAAAGATCCATGATGCAATCAAGCGGCAAAAGTTGGCACTTTTCAAAAATACCAGAAAGAAAATTGTGCTCAAAGTTGAAAACAAGCAGCAAATGATTGAAGCCAATAGGAATGTTCTAGGAAAGCTCCTAGCCCTCTCGGCAAAGAGTAACAAAGCAATCGATTTTCAGGAGACATTGAAATTTTCCTCGCATTCTTTACCGTTGTGCCTAGCATTTCCAGTTGGTTTCCGAAGGACAACAGCAAAGAGTCAATACATGGTAGTTATCTTTTCTTCTTGCAGCGATTCTACTGATCCCGAAGATGTTGATTTCTCTGAAAGAGCCACTTTAACCTATTTTGTGGACCTCATGGCTTTGGTACGTACAATGCCTAGTTCCTTTCGATACCTACCACAACCTGGCAATGAGCCTTTTTGATATGCTCCCAGTTGGTTACAATCGTATTTGCCCTTCATTTGCCTTTAATTCTACACATAATTCTGCTATCAACACCCCCTGCAAAGAATTATTCAGCCTCACATCACACTGATCAACTTGCAAAAATAGAGAAGTGGGACAAAGACAATCTTGTAAAGTTTAATCAAACTAAAACCATGCAGGTTGTCATTTCACGCAAACACAACCCCAACTTTCCTCCCGTCTCCATGAATGATTCTGATTTAGACATTGCTCCATGTTTCTTACAACCTGGTCTTTCTGTACCTTCCTAAATCAAACTGGAAATCTCACATTTCCTCTATTGCTAAACATTCTTCTAAAAAACTTGGGGTTCTCTCTAGAGAACGTTGATTCTTCTCGTGATACCAACTTTTAAGAATTTATAAGTTCCAAATCCGCCCTTCCCTAGAGTACTGCTCTTATATTTTGGGTTGTGCTCCTAAATCTTCCTTGCGCCTCTTTGACAAGATCCAATCCAAAGCCACTCGCCTCAGGAGCGTAACTAGCGGGGGGTGTAACTCCCCCCAATACTTCATGAATTTGTCGGTAAATCTTCAGTTTGTCTACAAAATCCCTAGTTTGTCGGTAAAATCGTCTGTCAATAGGTGAAAGAGTACCTAACTTTATCTCCATCTATGTCTTTGTCGGTAAAGTTTATATTGATGACCCTCCAACCCCCTAGTCTGAAAGGTCAAGCGACGCCACTGATTCACCTAGTTAATAACTGCAACCTAACCAAGTCTTTTGCGCCTCTCTCCCATTGGCACTGTGCTGCTGATCTCACTATTTTGTGAAGATTTTACCACGGCCATTGCTCTTCAGGAGATCAGAAGTAGTGTATAGCAGGGAGCCGCCTGTGGTAGGTTAAACATAAAGCTCCTGCACAGCGCCGCGTTGAGGTTGAGATTGCTCCGCAGCGGCTAAGCGAAAAATTTTGAGATATAAAATTAATTGACTATTTAAAATTATTTTTCTTAATGCTCATTAATTACCTTTTGTTGCCTTTTTTTGTGAATTAAGAAAAAACATCAAGTTCAATGAACATGAAGCGTATGACACCAATGAATAGTATGATACCCACCATGCCCTGAATTGGATGTAAATCTTTTATATTCTTGAACAAATTTGTACAGTTTTCGAACTAGTAACATCAAAATTTCAACATATAAACTTACTTTACTGTTTTTAAAAATTGATTTTACGACAAAGTTTTCTAAAATGTATAAATAGTTATACCTATTTTTTATTTTAGTTCTATTTTGGAATAATCACTGTATATTTTTTTATCATTCCTAACGAAAACATTGATGTATTTCTTCAATATTTACACAGTTTTGCTGTTTTTTGTTTTTGTTTTACATTTTTTGTTTTGATGAAGCAATATCTATATAAAGATTTGATGTTGAAGTTTCTAATTCGGAAGAAGCGAATGAGTTGACTACTGCTATGAGAAAAATGCTGGCTTACGATCGATTTTTGCACATAGAGTTTCAAATGTCCAGTTTTTGTCTTGGCAATAAAGTAATTTCAGTTTATTCAGATGATGTCAAGTTTTTCAAAAAGAATAATTGTTGTGAGCGTCCTGAAATATCTTGGGTTCGAGAAGCTGTTGGTGATACTTTGTTCGAGAAAGTTTTGAATATTCATTTACACAGTTATTCAAATGAAAGAATATTCAAATGAAAATCATGTCAAGTTTTTTAAATATGAAGTAAAAACTCATATTGATATATAGTTAAAATGATGTTATTTGAAATTCTGTATGAGTACTATGCAGATTTGAAGAAGAAAAAATAGTATCTTTTTTTTATTATATTCTTGATATGAGAAAAAACAAAGACGCCTCGCGTCTATTAAAAAAGAAAAGCTAAAAATTCTAATGGATTACATAATACATAATGCATAACAAAAATTTTTCGATTATAAATGTTAATTTCGTAACAAATAATCATCAATAATTTTATTATAATTAATACAAACAATCGACATAATCTAATGCTGTAAAAAAAAGTCAACATAATCCAATAGTTTAAGCATATGGTAAATTTATTCTTAAAGTTATTTTTTCGGTAAATTTTGCAAATATCGCCTTTTCAAAACGAACAAATGCATAAATTTCTGTAACGATAAATTCCTTTTTTACAAGCCACACAAAATATTCATCAATTAATGATATATTTTTTCCGAAATAAGAATCGATAACGGATTTCCTTCCTTCTTTAGGAAATACAATTTTCAAATCATCCGCCAACTCCTTCATGTAATCACCAGTGTCATCATATTTTATATTCGCATGTTTGATAATTAGAGCAAAATCTATATCACATACAAGTTCAGTACAATGTATATCACACACAACTATTCCATGAACTTGACCAGAAACCAGCATACCTTTCACAAATTTGGTAGGAAGATCATCAGTACCCGCATCAGAATAATATTTCATTTTATCCTCATAACTTCTTTTCTTTTCAACAAAGTCTCTATAACCGCTTGTATTATTTCTCAAGTGTTTTCTTATTCTGCATTCTTTCACCAAAGTAACTTTGAAGTTTCTAGATTTTTGTTAAAATATTTTTCGTGTTGCGTCTATTTTTCTTATTTGTTTAGCATTGAAAACAATAGTTTTCTTTAGTTCTTTATCCCATCTGTTGAATTTTACATTTTCGAATTTGTTACATTTTTCGCAAGCGTGATATAACAACCTTGAAATTCAATAACATGTTCTTTCCCTTTCACAAATCCGTCAACAAAAATACTTTTGGGAGGCTCCAAATCGATTCCGTTTAATACATACAACTCTTTCATTATTTGTCTTCATATTTAGTAAAAACAATTCTATGATTCCTCAATATAGTATTTTCTGTGTAAACGTCTTTTTGAATATAATCTAAGTAATCCTCTTCAGCTTGACTTTGAATTTTTGATGATACTATTTTTTTCTTTCTTTCAACCATTAATACATCACTTAAAATATGACTGGTAAAATTATAAGATAAATCTGTACTATTTCGAATTAGGAAATTTGGTATTCCCAAAATAACGTACAATGACGGTTTCCCAATATACTGATCTTCTCCCAAACACCAAAGATACAACGAATTAGAATCATAACCGATAATATATGGATGATCTTTACTATTTTATCTCGTAAAAAACTATCGATTGACCAACTGCTTCAGACTGTTTCACTATGTTGATTATTTCCATATCATTCAAATAATACATAGATCCTTTATGCATATATCTTGATAAAATCTTTTTAGCTAATCCAGGTAATGAAATAGCATTTGCATACATATCAACATGATTGTCTCTCAATTCTTTCGAATAATTCTCAATCGCTTTCACAAATGGTACTACATCCATTTTTTTGTAAAAAAATTGTAGATCTCTTATTGTTTGTAAACCATATTCCGTCCACGTTCCTTTCACTACTTCGTACTGTTCCATACCTGATAATGGTAAATCTTTACCAATTTCTCGAACCTTTTCTGGCTTTTCTTTTAAAAGCATTCTTTTGACTTTGTAGTTCTTATCAAAATAGCTCAAATATTCCTCTTCCAGCACATTTACTTGCTCAAATGTACTATAAAATGTTTCGTAAGGAGGAATATCTGTTTCCTGCAAGACGTCAAAACTTGAAATGTATTCCTATGGAAAAAAAACGTTCCCATTTCACAATCTGAAGCAAACGATTGAATAAAATTTCTCAAACTAAATCCAGGTGCTAGAAATTGCATAACAACCAATAATTTAACTCTTTCCGCTTCAACTTTCATCATCAATTCAATACATTCACTTCAGTTTTTTATCACTAGTATATCTTTCTCTTCAGATTTTTGACTTTTTTTTGCTCAATATTTGTAAAATCCAATCCTTTTTCATGCAAAGTATGTAACAATTCTTTCTTTATCAAAGCTTTATTCAGATTCGTTATCATGGCCACTGCTATTAAATCCAAAAATTGTCAAAGTGCAAATATATTCCAAAAATCGTTTGAAAAGTCTGATTTGTGGGCTATAACATTCAATTGAAGTATCCTCGTCTTTTCCAATTTTTTCCATTATTTCTTTTTCTTGACTCGTTGTTATTAATCGATCGTTATTAACAACATCTTCCAAGTCTGAACTTATTTTTACAAAACCTTCAAATATGTCCTTTCTTCTTCATCATTGTTATCGTCAATAGCACTCAAAAAATCATCATCATGTTCAACTGATTTGTAAATAGTTCAACTCTTCAGCAGTAGATTGAATCAGTATAATTCTCTCCGCGAAATAGTTTTTTATATATATAATTATTTCTTTATTCCTTGAAAATTCCACTTCTTTATTCAATCTAGTCAATTCTGACAAATCATTTACAAAGTCGTTTATTAAGTCAGAAGGATCCTTCGAAACGAGAAATATAGTTGAATAACTATTTTCATCACCCGCAAGATAATCTATATTTTCATCTGCCAAATTACTACAAATAGCATATGATATAGGAATATTTTCGAATACATATTCTTCTCCTTCAACAGTTAATTCAAGTGTTTTTTCTTTTAAATCTTTCGATGTAAGTATTGTTAATCCATCATCATTAAATGTGTATTCCTCATCGTATAACTCCTCCATTACTTCTCTTTCTATCAAAAAATTATTTTCTTCCATTTCTGTTCACATTCTATCGTTTTCTTCCGATTCAGAAAATAAGCCATTCCTTATATTTTACAATCTTTTTTCTTTTAATTCACTCAAAGTTGTCTTTTCCAACAAATTTTCAAAATCGTAACATGCTATATTTTTTTGAAATATAAATCATTTTGATTTTTTGTATTATCCATCATGCCATCATCGTTTGTTTCGAGTTTGTTAAGTATTTCGTCGAGTATTTGAAATATATCTTTCACTGTTTCTATAATCAGTTCATGAACATCCACAGCACCCGTTACACTGATTAACGTCACATCTGTATTACCGCGTGTAATTTTTTTAATGTTTCTACTTTCATGTTTCAATAGATTTTTCATAAGAGTAAAATTTTGCCCACATACCAGACAACTCAATTTATCCATTAAAACTCTTTTTTTCAAAACCAGATAGTAGTGATTGTTAAATAACATCAGATTTACGTTCATTTTCTTTTCAAAAACAAGCCGACTTGATGATTTTGCTAACAAAGTCAACTTAACTTTTCCTTCTTTTGTCACTTTCGGGATGAAGACCATAATTTTACACTTATATAAAAATTCCATCGCGGGCATAATCTTTACCGAAACGCCCTGAAAAGTAAGAATTTGTAAATATCAGCAAACATTGTAAATAGTTCTGCAGTTTTATTCTCAATTAAATTTTATGTTTGTTCTTTATCAATCTTTCTCCTAACCAAATCTTTAAGTGTGATTTTTTATCAAGTAGCAATGAAGACAGAGCAATCATTCGAAAAAAACATTTATTTTCATTTATAATCTCTTCACCAGATAAATTCTTTTTTCAATCCTTTAAAAATTATATTCATCCGTAAAGCAGCCTTTAAAAAATTACGTATCTTAGTCAATTCTTTTTCAGTCTCTTTTTCTTTAAAAATTGATTTATTTTTTAAATCAACATTTTTGATAACATCATCCAAATCTTCATCCTCTGTACTACTTCCAGATTCATCTATCTGTTCGTCTTTTGCTTCAGATAAAATAAACCCACTTTCTGGACTAAAACTATCTTCAAATTCACCATCACTTTTCTCATCACTGTCATCAGAACTTTCCTCATCACTTTTACCACCAATATCATCCATTTTGTCATCGTTTATTTTAAAAATGGTAACTTTCATATTAGTAATTCTTAATATGTGTACATGATAAGATGAAAAAGTTCTTCGCACAAGATCGGAATAATTTTGTTTGTATAACTGCTCTATAACATCATTTGCATCGTTTTTGTTTTTGTTTGTATACAAATTCGGTACTTGATGTAATATACTTTATATTGTGGAGTTCTTGCTAAATGTTCATCAACATACCAATGTTTTACAGTAGTCTTTTCCGTATCCAATAACATAAAACCAAAAACAATGCCGATTTTATACGGCATTTAATGTACAGCAGCGTTATAAATGTAATTGAGAGACTTTTTCTATGTACTATAAAATATCACCCTTCTCTCCTTTCATAGAATGTAACATAATTTCTGATGCATTATCCAAATAAGCTTGCTTAACGAGATTTTGCCACTCGACTATAACTTTTTTACAGCATTTGTTTATATTTCCTATTGTTCATCTTCGTCGATTTCACGATGGTTGATTTTTTTTCTTTTTCCTCTACCAATTAAATCATCATCATCTTCATCACACAAATCAATCAATCGAAGTTCTTTATTCACAGCGTTAATAAACAAATGTTCTTCACAAATTAGATTAATATCTTGAATCTACGGTTCGTACAAATATTTCAATGCGAACAGAGCATTGAGTAGGTATAGCTTCGATTTGAAATCCCAAACGTTCATGCTCTTTTAGCAGATATTTATGATACGTTTTCAGAATGATCCTTAGCCACGTGGCTTCGAAGTTTGTATTTTGATTTATATTCTTTATCACACATACCACATTTAAGCGGATTGCTGTGAACCTTTGTCTTATGTTTCCTTAAGTGAGAAATTTTATAAAAAACTTTTCCACAAGAATCGCAAATGTGTTCTTCGCTGTTATTGTGATATACCGATCTATGCAAGGCTAGAGAATGAACTGTAACATATGGTTTATCACAGTATTTACATTAAAAGTTTCTTTCCTCTTTATGATACACCCTTTTGTGTTTTCTAAACGTATTTTGAGTTTTAAGAACACTAGAACATTCATCGCAAGGAAAGTGATTTTCCTTTACATGATCCGAAAATGCATCTTTATTAGAAAATTCTAAAGAACACAATGTGCAAAAAACCATATCCGTGTACCTTTGAGATGAGTCTTTATCTTTCGCACGTCTTTCGCCTCTATCTTTCGCACGTCTTTCGTCTTTATCTTTCGCAAGTCTTTTGTCTTTATCTTTCGCACGTCTTTCGTCTTTATCTTTCGCAAGCCCTTCGCCTCTATCATTCGCACGTCTTTCGTCTTTATCTTTCGCAAGTCTTTTGTCTTTATCTTTCGCACGTCTTTCGTCTTTATCTTTCGCACGTCTTTCGTCTTTATCTTTCGCAAGCCCTTCGCCTCTATCTTTCGCACGTCTTTCGTCTTTATCTTTCGCAAGTCTTTCGCCTCTATCTTTCGCAAGTCTTTCGTCTTTATCTTTCACACGTCTTTCGTCTTTATCTTTCGCACGTCTTTCGTCTTTATCTTTTGCAAGTCTTTCGTCTTTATCTTTCGCACGTCTTTCGTCTTTATCTTTCGCACGTCTTTCGTCTTTATCTTTCGCACGTCTTTCGTCTTTGTCAGCGACAATCCAACTCCAAAAATTTTCAGCAAACGGTCTTAACCTTCGCCTTTTATACTATTGCAGAAAAAATGTCTTTATTGTATTCAAATTTATAATATCAAAGTCCAAGATCAAATTCCATTTTATTTTTAGAAAAATCAGTAGCTGTTAAGAGAAAAATGACTAAGTCTAGAATTGCAAATGAACGTGTAGAAGTGTAAAATGGTAGCTACCAATAGAAAAATGTACAAGCTACTAATAAAAAATAGTTGCTTCAATTAACTTGTAGTTTTAATAAAAAAAATTACAAAGTCTAATTCAAAGTAAAAAATGGAAGCTTTTGGTAGTTTCCATTCAAATGGCAATAATTCAAAATAACAAAAATATCGAATTCGGTTATTTTCATCACTTAGTCTTTAATCAAACATTCTTTAACAATAGACGCTAACCTTTGGTCAACAGAGACTAACCTTTAACCAATACGATTAGCGGGTAACCAATCAAATGAATGAAAACATATATTTTATTATTATCTAGACTTTTCCCAAAAAATAAGCTCAATTTCCAAAAGTTCGTCAATCATCAAACTATTAGCTATCGAAAAGTTATCGCTCATAAAGATACATTTTTTACAAAATAATGGCTGAAGCAATGATTAACAAAATCACATTGACAAAAACCACTACCACCGTCAGTGTTGTGGACAAATGATTGATAACGCTTTCACTGACGAAGAAGACAATCAACCATTGATTAAGCTAACTTCTAAGAGACTTCTACGACCGTAAGTACTAAATATATTATTTATCTATTTTCTACTGTTTATTTCATTTTTTTAATCATTAATTCTTTTAATTTTTTCGTAAATTATTTGACATTTTTTTCATTTTTTGGACGTCCAACTAAACGAGCCTTGAGCCAATACTACGATGGCGAGGAAACTGAAAACTGGTGATAAGACTGAAGCTTTCCCTAGTAAAAAGTCGGCAGCGGAACCACCCCTCAGTGATGGGAAAGACAACGAGAATTCATGAGAATATAAGCAATTCTAGAACCTGATTTTCCTTAACCACCAACATTCCGCACAGTAAACACCAAAGCAAGATCAACCTCTCCCGCATCTAAAACACAACAATCTGCACAACCTGCACCTGTACCGGAATCTCAACCATTACAAACTGCACCTGCACCCGAAACTCGAGAAAGCAACGAACAACGAGAACCATCAGTAACTCCATCCAGGGACCGCGCACCAGTCCAAATACGGGAAGGGCTGAAAAGGCGTGACCGAAAATTTTTTGAGGCCGCGCCCTCTAAAACGCCGGAAACCCCTCTTTTAGATAATACTTGCCTATTTCTACTGAAGTTTTATACACTCTTTTTTTATAAGAACAATTTTATAAGAACACGAGCCTCAAAACTGGTCAAAAGTTAAGAACAAATTAAGAACAAGCTGAGGCTGAGCTTCTGCAAAATGCAATTGTGAACAACGTTTTTTTCTCAAAATCGAGGATTTTTAGCGATGTCTGGGTGCTTTTTCGGTGAATATTCAAATTGTCAGCAAATTAAGGCTGTCTCACTCACTTTGTTGGCAAATGGGGCCTGAACACCTCCTTAGAGCGAAAAAGCTAGCAATACCACTGCTTACACCCTCTTGATTTAAGAACAAAATAAGAACAATCCAGCCTCAGATTTTCGAAAATATTAAGAACAGTCAGCCTGAACTTAAATTTACTGGTTCTTATAAAAATAGAGTGTAAACAGTCTGGTTCAGAGAAGATATCAATAGCTATAAAGATAGATAAAATTAGCTTGGGGATAATAAAATAACAAGAAAAACACCCAGAAATTGAACAAAATGGGTTCTCCAGTGAAGAAGAACTGCTGTTTCTTTGGGATATTCTATCCAATTTTGCGCTAGAGCATAGTTGGAGTAAATTGTCCAAAATATTTTCTAACCTTTTATTGCAAAAAAGTGGAGGGGCTATAGCCCCTGCTAGCCCAATGGCTGCGCGGTGCCTGACTCCATCACCCCCCACAAAACCCACACCTACCGTACTTCCAATTTGCGGAAGCGTTTAATAACACCACTTTTAACGATTTTATAGACAAATTAACTTCTGTTATTCCAGCTCTAATTAATGAATTTACTATTCAAAAACATAATGTTCTTCATAATAATAAGAAAATGTTAATCATTTACACCATTAACAGCTTCATCTTCGATATAGTTAACTTCGCCTCTTTTGTTCTGAGTGACTTACTCGCAAATTATGAAAACGATTCTCAAACTATGAAACCAATAAGGGCGTCACTGGAGTATGCAGTATGGAGTATTGAGAGAGGTGCAACCTACAAATCCCTCAAAGCCAAACAAAACAGGCAAACCAAAAGGAAATTTTACACCTAGTCCCACACTTGATAGAAATCCGTTCTAGAATTGTATATGTCGATCCGCTTTTTGACATCTAACTTTTACACGTTATTAGATTGATAAATTAGTATAGTTTTTCGTAAGTTTTTCCATTATGGATTTTTTGAATATCTTCGTTCATTGTAAAGTTTTACTGGTGTTTTTAATACATCAATTAGTTTAGCTTTTTTAGTCAACAACTATATTTTTGGTCAACAACTCTAAAACAGTCACTCCGTTGTTTTTTAAACTTTCATCTAAAATCGAATCCCCATAGCCATGCAATAAAGAAACTGTATGATAATCTCCATATATTACAGCAATTTGTAGTGCTGAATTACTTTGATAATTTTTTCTATTCAAATCGCATTTATTTTCAATCAATAATTGAACAGCTTTATACTTCCCATATCTTGAAGCACCTTTACCGGTGTCTCACAACTTATATTTTCAGCATTTACATTTGCTCCCTTTTTTATAATACAATTTAGTAACCATTTATGATTTAACCATACAAAAATATCATCCTCATCAATATTTGAAATTATCCTATGTAGTATAGTATTACCGTATTGATCAACTTGATTTAGAACTTCATGATTGTCTCTTATTAATTCGTTTATCTTTGTTACATGTAACAACTTATTTAACTTTAATTGTAGTATATCTGGCAAATCTTGCTGTAGCGTAAATCTTGTTAAAAGTTTTTCTTTCGCCATGTCTGTTTCTTTTTGGTAGTCAATTTCTTCATCACTTAGAGCATGTTTAACCACTTTTGTTCCAAATAGAAAATTACCCATTTCGAAAATAATAGCAAAGTTTCTTGAAAATGAGAAAAAACTAAGGAGTCAAAAGATTTTTCGAGAAATGGAAAAAGTTTAAAGAGAATTGTCAAAAACTGTAAATATATATATATTAATAAACGAACACAAAAAATAATAATTTAAAAAGTCAATTAATTTTATATCTTTAATTTTTCGCTTAGCCGCTGCGGAGCAATCTCAACCTCCGCGCGGCGCTGTGCAGGAGCTTTAGGTTTAAACTACCACAGATGGCTCCCTGCTATACACTACTATACTCCCTCCTTCCTTTCCCGTGTTAGGGCTTAGCTATAGTCACTTGAGCTTTTCCCCTGCACTACCAACTAACAAAAATAGTGGCAAAGTTCTCAATCTGAATCAAACTAATAGAGAAAACTCGTAAAACAAAGAAAATTGCAATTTCAGAAGGGCCTTAATTTCTATGGAATCTTAAATAAACTCTGCGAAGAGAAAAATATTCCGTGTAAGAAATAAAACATGTATTATATCAATATATGTTAATTGGCTTTATAAATTTTAGTTAGAAATGAGATGCTGCAAAAGCATATTTAACTATGTTCAAATTAATCAATGATATTATATTATAAAACAACGATTTTTTTCATTTTAAAATTTCTGCATTAAACTACGAATAGGGTTTGACATAAAGGAAAAAATGAACTTTGATAAATACTTTTCTATGTCCTCATGAAAATTTACGGCAATACTAAAATTACAACAGAGGTATAGAATACAACCACTTTACAATAACGATACCCCAGGTAGCATTGAATTTTATTGCAACCCTCCGGCCATTCAAAACTAGCTCGAAGCCTTGCCTAAAGAAGGTAGAACATTGAAACAGATCAAAATAGGGGGCTGCGATGGGTTGCGGGTTGGGTGGGATTAATGAAGACAATTCACATGTTGTATCGTTCACACAATATTTCTCATGATTTCAACATATGAGTAGTTAGTGAAGTATCCTTTTCCACCCACATCTTTGATCTCTCCTATGCACGACTTTAACCCCGTATATATATGTGGCTAAGCAGTGTTGTACAGAGCTGTACACTACTGGCAGATCTGTGTGCCGGCAGTGCCAGTGGATGCTGTCTTTACTACAGTTCCTCGATACATTTTGTTGTTCAAAACTGTTACTTACATTAAAAAATATGAAGAGTCAAAGAATATTAAATGCTACAAAATTATCAACAAAGTCCGACAAAAACTTTAAAGATTTTTAGAATTTGACCAGCGATAACAACAGTTTTTACCCCTGAACAATTCTACGCTATCAAATTAGTTGTAGAAAATCATCGAAAAAAATGACGTTGAAAGCAACAACCTTTTACTCTTGAGAGCATATAAACCGAGCCTGTGAAACCAATTATTATCAAAAACGTGGGGATAAATTTCAAAGTTGGTCATTTGATGTGAGATCCAGTTATAAAAGTGTATTCAAACATGATCGTACACAAGAATGAGGTCAAAGAAGGAGATGACACCCAAATCCATCAGTCTAGTCAACAAGCTGAAGATGTGTCAAGTGGCCTAATATGCACAGCAAAAAGCCTAACCCTCACCTAACTATAACGATCACCTAAACATCGTGTTTTTGCACGTACTGTGACAACTTGGGTTCTATCGATTTCTTTCTTAGGGACTTTTGTTTTGTACATTTATCACCGTTCTCCGTTAACACTCCACTATTTGTATCCCCTGGCAACTGCTTAACTATCATATCTAAACTATCATAGAATTTTGGAGCAAAATGAAACAGAAACAATGGTGAACTCTTAATTCATGACTGGAGATTTCCCGCGAGAAAAATTATTTTCATGTGATTTCCAGTGAGCAGTGGCCATAGGGCCACGGGGAGAATAAAGCCCTGCTTTTCAAAATGTCATCCATTAACTTCTGGTCTCAATGACTAATTTAAATCAAACTGTTATTACGTTTAACTCAAAAAAACCACTACCATAAATAAGTAGTACTAAACGCTGCATAATATTTCCAGTGTGTGAAATTTTACTAAACTTGATTTCTTCCCGTTATGATACAATGCCTGCCAAAAGTACTTGGAACAATTGACAGTGTATGATGTGTTTATATATTTTTAAAATCTTTTCCGAATACTTCCGCACCCCCTTTTACAATATCATACAAGTCATAGGGAAAACGAACTTTCTAAACTCCATATCGTTTTGTAGTAAACGAACCTTGCTCAAAGGGGGAAGGGATGGCTGAATTTGCCCTTGAAAACTAACGATAGCGTTTCAACACTTTTGGCAGCAATTGTATGTATTCAGTTCGTGCCATGTTATGTTCTTTCACTTCCCCAACAGGTTACCGTTGGGTTACGATACGCATGAATCATGAATAATCAGGTAGAGGCTCGGATTTTGTACTTCTCAAGAATTTTGGCCCCATCATATCTTTTTTTCTCTTTTAAGACCTCGTACAATGCAGGAACAGAGGCATTTTTGAAGCCACGATACTGTTTGAGCATTGCAAAAGCAGGGTAACTTTGGCTCTCCAGAAAAAAAATTTCGTTCACACTGAACCCAAGCCCACAAGCAACATTATGCCAGTCATTATTGACTTTGATGTTTAGAATCATGGCCAATTGGTCTAAATCTGCATATTCCAGTTCCTCGATTGTAGTTGCACTCCAACTGAAACTTTCAACTAGAATAGAACAGATTTCAAATTCAGTAGAACAGATTTCAAATCCAGTAGAACAGATTTCAAATCCAGTAGAGCAGATTTCAAATTCAGAAGAACAGATTTTAAATTCTGTCCTCTGTATCAGAAATAGCTTCTAATGAATAAGAATAAGGAACTTTTAAGCCTGGGAAGCGAATTCAACATATGGCTTAAATGCATTCGCTTCTCAAGACTTATCAAAACGTATATATTGAACTGATGTTAATCATAAATAAGGAAAAGAAAAATAACGAAAAAACAAAGCAAGAAAGAAACAAATAAATATTGCTAGATATCTATTCAGAAGTTTTGAGTAAGGAAACTTTTTATCTGTTTTTTTTTTCATTTTAATCCGATGTTGGCGCGTGAGGTTCATTCTTTCAAGCAATTAAAACTCTGATAGTGTTTGTTCATGTAACAAATATAAAAGAGACTTTAAAACACAAATCTATTGGATTGTTCCATCCCAAACTTGAATCATCCCAAAACAGAGGTAATCAAATGAACAGGAAAATGATAAGTAACGATGAGAAGGTGATTGCTCTTAGTCTATATACGTTTTTCAACCCACCGTTTTAAATGATAAAACGCAGTTGAATAGGAAAAGTGTGAATTTGAAGCTGACTCGCATTGATAGTTGATGACTCCTTAAATCAAATATTTCATAACTTTTAGATAAATAGCATCAAAAGGGGAATTTAATATAGCATTAAAAGATACCTTGCAATGTTGCAGGTCCATCAACTGAAAAAAAATTGAAGAATGATAAAACATCGATAAGAACAAGGACCACACCTATGTTAGAAAACATTTATATTTTTCTCTTTGTTGCTTAAACAACTTATTCTGAATCGACGTTTTCAGGAATGTTTGTTAACTTCTTGTACAAAAATCAAATCCTTGTGTAACTAAAGTACAATTCAATGACGAATCAATTCTGAGTTGTGACCAAGTTGGAGTAAAATTCAAAGGGTTGTGGTCACACTTATATGGAAAAATCTTATAAAAACCTGTCGAAAGTTTGCCAAATTATGTTTTAAAATGAATGATGTATATGGATTGATCTAAATGATTATGTAAATGATTGGCTTATGCAATCCTTAATGGAGCTGATGAATCGCTGTCATTGACAAGCATACAGCAAACATCAAGTACTCACTTTGGTCAGTAAGAGGGTTCACTACTCCATTTTGTGATATTTGCGCTGGGATAAAAAAAGTTGAAATTAACAAAGAGGAAACAGTTTTAAGTGAAAACATAAACGAAATCGTAAGAACCAAAGCTGAAATTTGTGATAGCTAACAGTTAAATTTTCAGATATAATGTACAGTATAAATCACTGTATAAGATGAAGATGATGGTAGGATGAGAGTAAAATTTGTAGAAGACAACACTCCCAGAAATAAACTTACAACAAGCTCTGTGGTAATCCGCTTTCGTTTGCCTGTGATTTGATTCCTCTGCATAAGAAGAAAAACGAAATTTCAACCTTGAAAGAGAAAATCTAAAAGCGCCTTAACAGACAAAAACTGATCTGACTTATATTAAAAGATTTTTAGACAAATCAGTATTTCAATATACTACAATATACTTGCATTTGTGTTGTGCCAGCTTTACATAAAACGGAGAGAGTCTGTTCTTTCAAATACTTCAAGTAAAGGGGGTGCCTAAGTCACGGTTAAAGCAAATACAAATTGAAAGAAGTAAAACATAACACTCCTGACTGAGGCAATTACATTAAGGCAACCGACAGATACTAAAGGGGCTTATTAAGTCATCTGTCGATTGTCTTTAAATTACATTCTATGTGTTACTGATTTAGATCGCCTCAGCAAATGAGGAGAGCGATTCACAGCTCACCTATAAAAATACAAACGGCCAGGCCTGAAGTCCATTCTCCCAATTTCTGCATACACTTCTAAATTGATCATTTATCTTTATGATTTTACAATCATGCCCAAATCGTTACTTCAATGTCTTAATTAAATCATTCTCAATAGCTGATATCGAATTGAGTGCTTGTCTCGTTCTCTCTATTTCTTGTCTCCTTATCTCCCTATTCTCTTTACTTTTTTAATCTTCTCTATTTCTCTCTATTAATTTATCTGTTTATATTTTTCAAGAGAAAAATCCTTAAAAATCCTTAAAAACTCAGTTGTTCTAAGAAATCTTGTACGGTGTTTGGAAAGAGTGATATACTCATTGTGCTTCTTTAATAATTCAAGTAACATTCAAATATTATTGTGAAATAGAATTGCCCCAATGGAGCCTGAAATGCGACAAAATGATTAGGAGGGGAGGGGGCTAGCCTGAAATGTGATAAAATTTGTCTGATTAGGAAGGGAGAGGGGCTGCATCAGTTGGATGTGCATACTATTCTGTTTCCCTCTTCAAACGTCTGAGGTCATGAAATAGATGTTATTTAGACTGATAATCAAAGGAAACAGTCTTAGTTACTATAACTAATAGTTTATTATTTTTTCAGCAACAAGATATTGTATTTTGGTCGATACTTATGGCTCTGTTTAATTTGTTTTAATACTTTTAGATGTGATTTGCTGCACTATAATTATCATACTCTAATTTATTTCTTACCTGGCTTTTTTAGATCACAGACAACATCATCACTCACTTTCTCTACATCTACAAAAAGAGAAACAACGTTTTAAGGTGATGGCAAATGAGAAGCAAAAGGAAAATAGGCATTCAGAAAAGAAGAATTTTGAATAGATTTTCAGCCTTTGTCAATCTTGCTGCTTATGCATGACCATAAAAACTCGGGCGGCTTTATTTGATCAATGGTTCTAAAATGGAGCCAGGACCTGATTTCCCTGGATAGTTGAAAGTGAAACCTGACAAATACCTTCTGTTCCCAATCTTAGACATTCTTTATAAAATAGATGGTCCACATGTCATACCTTTGTGAAAAATGTTACTCCAAGATGTAATACACAATGAACTAGCAGGATGCACATTTCCTTTAATTTTCAAGGCATTTGTTAAATTTTAAAATTAAAAGAAGGAAAGCAAATAA
Source organism: Rhopilema esculentum (assembly GCF_057945365.1). Lineage (NCBI taxonomy): Eukaryota > Metazoa > Cnidaria > Scyphozoa > Rhizostomeae > Rhizostomatidae > Rhopilema > Rhopilema esculentum. The sequence goes on from NW_028300847.1 coordinate 869,226, forward strand.
TATACAATTTGAAGCCAAGATCCTCTTTTAAAAAATCCTAGTATAATAAAGGTAAAAGCTTGGAATTTCCAACTAGGATAATTGTGTTAATTCTAGGTTTTAAAATTAAAGTCTGATACTTTGCAGGGACTTAGTATGATTTTATAATTACTTTGCCATTAATGTGATTCTGGAATTATGAGAGGACCTAACATAGAATAAGGGCATACATTTAAATGAGCAACTATTTACATGAACAAATGAGCAACTATTTTTGTATCTTTTCAAATAACATTTAATATCATTCTGATTGACGGCCCTTTAAATTGTTTGTGTTACTTCATAAATTACATTTTGAGAAGATTCATAAATTGGCAATACTAACCAGATAATCAAGCCTACTGAATATTCAGTACACCCTCAAAACAAACATGTCAGGAAAGTAGAGTATGAACCAAACACCCTGCTATCTCTATGGAAAACCCTTAAGGAGTTGCTGGGCAGGAAATAACTTATTTCAAATTTTCTCAACTGGTTGCAAATTCTTTATGGTCTTTTGCTTCCAAATCCTTTTCTTTTTAAAAATACACATTCATGGAAGATCAAGATGACCTGTCTTGGAATGGTTAACAAAGCAACTTTGCTTTGATGCCTTATGTTATAAACTCAAAGACACAATGCAAAACAACAAATGCATACCTTTATTATCAATTGCTACTGAACTTAGACCATTCACTTTGGCATTTCCTTCTACAGAGCTTCGGTGAGCATGTTTTCTTCTACAGAGCAATATTGCAATAACAATAGACACCAATAGCAGCAATGGTCCCAAAACTGCACCTGCAATTTCTCCTTTTGACAGGCTTCCAGGCTCTAACGTAAACAAAAATTCAAAGAAAACTGTTTTTCTGGTGAACAGAAAAAAAATAAGCTGCATTTCATGAAAGAGGTTAATTTCACAAGGGTGTTTATCCTTTATTTGCTTCACTCTAAGTTGGTATCCGATTGCTGTTCATTATGGTCTTTTGTGACATGCTTCTTGATGTTTTACTTGTACCCATTCCACAAGAATATGTGAAATGCTGTGGAGTCCTCCGGGGTCCTCCTGGGGCTCATTGGTTTAGAATACTAGGGTAGGTGTGCGCCTTGGTAGCAATTTTACTGGTTGACCTAGGGGTATTTATTGGCTTGACATACAATGGACCTTTTTTGCTTGGCAAAGCCTTATTAAGATTAATTATCATTTTGATTCATAAAAAGAGAATTTACTTTCTTTGGTATAACCCTAACAGTTTTAATCTCTTTTTGTCAGCATCATAAAAAATTCTCATACCTTTTGAGAATATTCTATGCTATTGACATTTTGATGCTTTTTGGAAGGACTGGTGCATTGGCCTATAGAGAGAAACTGTAACTTTCTTGTCCATTCCCTCCACAATATCATTTATATTTGGGGTTTTTGTAACCTCCCTTAGAAATCTTTTCCAATGAGACGCTAATGGCAGGTTGAGCAACTTGCACCTATGCAACGACAGCCTAATTCTCTCTTGTTGTGGTGGGAAAGTACCCTCAAAAATGACTTTCTGATTTCTATGGAAGGTTTTTTCTGAGGGAACACCTTTGATCTACAACTTGCATTGTAACATCTGTCTCAAGTTAGGAAAATTAATGCATTCTTACACTAAGCCCTAACAAGGAGGAAGGAGAGATTAAGAGGTAATAGAAGTAAAATCAAGTTTGATGAGTTTTGTTTTGAAGAAAAACAGGTTATAAGATGTTGTTAAAAAATTAGAAATTGGAAGCAAATCTGATGAGATTCAAAGGATTACAGATGACTGTCAAGTAAATGAGCTTGTATTTGAAAGGAAAGTTGCAACTAAGAAACATCATGTTATACACACAAAAGAATATACCTGTATGTATACTTTCAATTTTGTACTCAACTTTAGAAATATTGCATTTCACTAATTTTATCATTACATTTCAACAATAAGGCATTTTAAATACCAACCTGAAATCTCCTTGCACTCTGTATTTCTAGACCCATCACACTTGAAGACAACCTTATGTCCAGCTGAGCATTTTGAGCAATTGTGGCACTGATAATGATCAAGTGTAAACATGCCCTGCAAAACCAGATTTTGCTTCACAACAAAGGTAAGTTGAAAAAAAGAATTAATGCCACTGAATAAAACAGTTCTCAAACTCTTTTTATGAATTACATTTTATTTATTACAAGCTTGAAAAAATCCTTCAGGGCTGTCAGAATGAGATGTAATCTAGAGAATGGGTTCCATGAGAAGAGGAGGATGTGCAAATTTCCAAATTTTACAGAAAGTTTTTTTCTAATAGATAATAAACTACAATGAGAGTAGAACATTACCAGTGGACACTTGGAAACATCTGCATTTTCATATTTGGAGCAGTTTCTTCGATAATACTCTCCATCCCCAGTAATCTTGCAGGGAAAACATTGATGTTTCAACTCAATGAAATATTCTTTACCCGGGCATTCACACCGCAGGTTCTCATGTTTGGAGCAATTTGCAACAATAACCTGTCCACCAATACACTTTGTATCACATCTATAAATTGTAAAATATATTTGAAACAACAACATTCTAGGAACTCTATATGCACAAAACACCTTTGGAAATTGATAATGATGTTGTTATTCAACAAAATAAATTTGGCATCAAATGAAATGTATATTTAATACTAGTTATTTGATAATATAGTACAAATATAAAAGATCATTTATAAATAAACATAATTTTACTTTTAAATTTTAATTTTTCCAGAAATTTTTTTTTAATGGTCCTTGTTGTTTCGGGCTGTTACTGCCTATTTAAAAAATCTGAAAGGTTTTTGTGACACAATCAGGGATCCAATTTGAGTTAGCTCAAATGAGCCAAAATTTATAAGATTTGTACTTGAGTAAAATGAGACTTACGGTCTGCAGGTACCATTTTTTGGTAGAAATTGTCCCTCAGGACATGCATATGCTACCTTGAACAATAGAATGATAAATGTAAAAATTAATGCAAAAGATCATGGGAAAGCAGACGCCATCGCATCACCCAAAAGTTACAAATTAATAAATTGAAAACTTGAAAACTTACATTCTGAAAACTACTATGGTGCATAGAACTGAGAAATTCACTTAAAGAAAAGAATTTATTAGATAGGCCTAGATCATACAATTCTTACCTAGGCGAAGTCTAATGTGAAACATGAACGTCAGTTTTCAAAAGCAAATTTCTTGCGGCTTGTAGTCTTATGATATTTTTTTATAACATAAGCATTGTTCTGGGAGGACAGGGGATTATTGGAAGTAGTAGTATTCGAGAAAAGAAATTAAAAATTAAAAAGCACAACGCGAATTATTAGGAGTTCCACATAATTTTTTTTAACATTGGAACTATATTTTGATGTCAGTGTAATTTTTCCATATCCCAATCATTCACATGTGCTATCAAAGAAAACTGTCAAGAAATGAAATCAAACTTAAAATTTGTATACATGTCTAGTGACCTGAATAGCAGTGGCCTGAATAGCATTACATTAATAACGGGATTGAAATATTACTTTGCCAAAGCGTTTGTAGATTATCAGATTAAGGAATGTAAAATGAGATTTCCCGTTTTGGCCATGGAAATCATAACAGATCCAAATCACGAGAAACTACTTACCGGTAAAATGAGGAAAAGAACTGTGCCCGGATTCTTAAGGCTGGACTTGCCTGCCATTATTTTTATAAATCACTGCAGTACTGACAGTAGCGCCTTGCCACCAAAGTTTCCAGACTTTTCTGATAGGGATCAAATGGCTTAGGTGTCATTACTTTGAAAGGCGCTAGTAGGGCCTACAGGATTGGCCAACCAGTTATAAAACCAAAATATCTTCCAGAAATTTCACAGGTATTGGGTGCAAATAGTATATCTTGCTTAAAAAACTATTTGCTTTGAATTATATAGATGTTGGGTGATATATTAATTTAACCGAAAACGAGCCACAGAACCAACCAGCTACTTGACATTGATGACTCATAAGCTTCTATTGCACAACATGATGCAATCGAATAGAAACGCACCCCTCAGTTATGACCATGGTTACCTGACTGGTTATGACCAATCAAGTGGCGAGCGGTTGTAAGCGATATTGGTGGTTGAATCAAATCGCCATTTTCCCGAGGCTTATAGGTTGTATGTGTATAGACCTTTTCGGCTTGCCATATGTAAAAAATTAAATGTTCTTTAAAATTTGGATTATGAGATCAAGCAATCATAGAATTCAGAATTTCAATATTCAATCGTAGATTGCCAAGGTATACTGGGATGGTGTTGGTATTTCCCTACGCTGGGTTCTAGAGCGAAAGGGTTTTCAATGGGATGCAGAGAAGCTTGCTTTGGACTTATCCTGCGCACCCCAGTGTCAGGGCCCCCTGCTTGTTAATTAAATGGAATTAAGAATCGCATTGAGCAAAATAGAGAAGGGCAACCCTAACAAAGCCAAATAATGATTGAACAGCTATAGAAGAAAACATCAAGTTTCTAATATTAGCTTTTGTAAAAACTTGGGAGGGGGGCAAGCAAGGGGCCAAAATTTTTCTGAGCGGGCCATGACCTCCCTTGCCGCTCCGTAGTAATGCCACTGTTTGCTTGTAACTTACGAAAAGTCCAGAAAATTTTACTTTCTGTAAAATAAACCTTAGCCTGCCATTGTTTTACCGAGGATCGTGTAGCCATGGATTCACCAGACAGCTCTTATGACTACAGCCTAGATACGTCACTGAAGTTGGTTGTATGCTACCTCTTCTTATGTCCAGTTTTCTACAGCCGACTATTGTCTATTTTATGCCAAAAGGTATAGATTTTGTTGTATCTTTTTCAAAGTGGATGCTTAGCTTGTTGTCAACAAACCAATCACAATGGGAAATAAAACCTATTACCCATTTCTGAACACAAGACAGGAGTAATCTGCATAAAAAATAAGGTCACAGCCAACTGCCTATGCTGAAGCACATCACTGACAAAGAAAATGAACGGGCCAAGAATGGAGCCTTGCGGGACTCCACATGTTAATTCTCCAGACAATAAAGACAATTTTCTTATGTTTACAAAGAAGATTCGGTTTGCTAGGTAAATCTAAACCAAAATATTACTGAATCGGCGAAGGTGAGTCATTTTTTAAGGGAAATTTTGTGATCAATTGTGTCAAAAGCAATTTGCAAATCGATCATTATCATGCCGGTAAACATATTGCTTGCAAATCCTTGTATGATTTTGTCACTTAAATATGATAAGCAAGTATCTGTTGAGTGGTATAGACGAAAGCCGGATTGGTATCAATAAAGAATTTCGTTTGTACCCAGGTATTCTTGTACCTGTTCATGGACAGCCATCTTAATTATCTTAGAAATTTGCGGTAAAAATGAGATTGGCCTAAAAATTTTGTGGCCATCTTTGCTATCTTTTTTTAAAAGGCGTCTTCAATTTAGCTTGCCTGCAATCATCTGGGAAACGTGAAAGAGAGACGGAAAGATTGCATAGCTCTTTAGTTTGTTTTGCCAAAATTGGGGCGCCCTCCTTAATAAATTTTCCTGCCAGGGTGTAAAGTCCCATTACCCTGCTCACTAAAAGAACTCTGAGAACCGGATCGCTTTTTTATGAAACTGCGCAAAGATGCAGGTGATACAGGGAGTGGGAGGGATATTTGAGGAATATGTTGCTTTAAGACGGCTGTTCCGCCTGTTACATGGTTGAACGTAAAATATTCAGGGCTGCAGCTGGAGGTAAATGAACTCAAAACCCATAGATTATTGGGCAGGGGGAGTAGGCTAGGGCCCTGGCATTTCCGAAGCAGAATGGTACCTGAGAGTGTAAAAGCATGACTTGCGCACAGATTTAAATATAATTTTAAATCATAACAAATTCTTATACTATCGGGCTAGATATACTGACAGAAGTCGGTAAATAGAATAATTTCCAGGATTATACAATTTTTATTGAGAAAAATTTTATTGAGAAGTATATTTAATCTTAACGGCATAAAAAGCTTTCCAAAATTATTGCTAGGTCCTCTAAAACAAAGAGGACTTGGCAAGTCACAATTTTGATCTTCGGAATGTATTGGGAATATACGGCCAATGCTGTCAGAATTACGTTTTCTTCTGCTTTTGCTTCGACACATAGAGACCGATGATAATAATGAGATGGCAGGCATGGATCGTCAAGGAACTGGCGCTTGTCGATGGATAGGTGTTCCAGCATAATTCAAGAAGACCCAAGATAAGTATTCTGGAAAAGGAAAGTTCATAATGTTAATCAGAAAACAGAATAATTGTTCAGAATCGCATTAATCATTGTTTTCAATGAATATTCTGGGGTATAGCTGACATTAAAAAGACACCAGGAAAATGAATTTATCTTGATAATACAAAAAATGGTCCGTCGCGGTGTTCAAGAAAAACACAATTTTAAATAACGCCAATGGGTTTTATCTTAAAAAAATATATGAATAACAAGAGATACATTATTTAACCAACTAAAAGTTAAACAAAACTGAAGATAGGACACCAAGAAGCAATAAAAATAACTTACTTGACTGGTGTGATCAAATCTGTCCTCCATAGTAAAAATGGCAAAGTATGGAAATACCACACATAGAATTGGTAATGAAGTGACCTTGAAAAGCACATCCCAATAAAGTTGGAAGCAAATAGAATCTCTAACATACCTTTTTGCAGCTAAGGAAAATTGTCACTTGAAAATAAACCATCTCTAGTAATTTTGAGAGCGAAACAATTTAATGTAGAACTTGTGATTCTAAAAATACCTGATTTTTGCATAAAATGAAGTGGGAAATAAGTAAATCTGAATAGATTGTATTATACGTTAGTAAGATACAGGATTTGACATGCTGAAGATTAGATATAAAAACTGCAGTCAGAAGGGCATGAAATACCAGCTTATAATCAGTTATATGTCTTTACGAAACTAAAGTTATCTAGTGTAAAATGAGAGCATCGAGTCACATAATCAAAGGACATACATCCAAGAGAAAAGAGAAGAAATTATATTGTATAAGGATACTTGTCGCGTCCAGCTTCGTTCCTACAAAGTCTCTTGTTAACAATGAAGACCAGCCACTAGCCGGTCTGCCAAAAGACAACAAGATTTTAACAAAGATCGAACAAAAGTATCGGCAAAATAGAATTACTGATTTCAAAATTCGTTGCTATAAATTCTACCGTGCCTATTACAGTGTCTTTTCCAAATTAACGACTAACAAGAGAGTGCTATCAAGGTGTACCAAGACGAAAGCAAGGCAGACATGTGGAAAATAAAAATGAACAACTCTAAGTTAACGGCAATCGTTGATATTGTTTAGAAATAGAAAAAACTTCAGTTTTTCTGCAATTTATATCTTTATTAACTTGATAAATTTTCTCTTATTTTGCACCGGAACAGTCATCTTAGAATATTTATAAAACCATAAAAAAACTTGCTACAGTTTTTTGAATTTTCGGTTATTAAAAAAAATTGGCAGCTCTACTGGAATTTTGCGGCAGGTGATGCAATACTTTTCGAAGATAAGTGTATAGGGCTAGGCCTCCTGCCGAATGGTAATAAACAACGTTTGCAAAACAGGTCTGTTGATTGGCAAGGAAATTCAGCTTGAAATATAATAGTTGTTTTCTTCAAGGCAAACCTGACCTGATATCCCTCTTCCTGAAAGAATAAAAGCTAACAAATTGCACCGCCTACCTCGGCCATTTCTTAATCCAAAATGTTATCAGAGTTATGATGTGCAGCAGGAGAAGTACAAAATGAAAGTATCTGTTCAGAAAAAGCCATTCAGGTAAAAATCTCCAGTTGACTGTCCACGTGAAGAAGAACTGTCTTCCAAGGTCGAATGAGCGGGCAACGTAAGCAACAGGATTTGTAAGCAAAAACGGTAGACCAAGAAGAATCTGGAACGCAGAATGATAACGAGATACGCATATTGCAGAAAAGCAGGGCATTTAAGATCGAGCTCGACAAAGCGAGGGAAGCACGAGAAAGGGATGTTATAAACCTGTTGCTATTGTTTCATGTACGTGAATTAACGTTTTTTGCAAAAAGTGGCTAAAGCTCCACAATGCCCCCCTTGCTCCGCGGTGCCTGTCGTCGTGCGTAGTTAACCAATTGTAAAACATAATCTTCTTTTCAAGACCTTGTTAGTTACTCATTTGTGACTCCTTAAAAAAGGCATGATCGGAAACCGTGTGTCACACTCAAAGAGCTTATAGAAGTAAGTTATAAACAAATCACGTGGAGATGCCTTGAACAGCATCAGGCAGTAAACAGCAGACTTGGAAACTGTAATTTAATCACCCAAGGACGAATGCAATAAATTGTTTTCTTACCTGCACAAGGGCACATAGTGAAATTTTGAGGACTGCCTGAGGCAGACCAAATGTGGTGAGAAGCACCAAAAGCAAGCCAGGAGCAAACAGGAGAATGTTCATTTTAACACTTACAGCCAAACTGCAAAAACGAAAATGCTTCTTTATGCTATTTTGAAATTATGTAGTAAAAAAAGCTGTATAAAAATAATGTGAAGGAGAAAATGATAACTTGTTGTTTACGGGTTGTTTACAAGACCCTGCTGCAGAATAGAGACTTTCAAACTGACAATGAGTCACCCCTAGCATATAATACCTAAAAAATAGAATGCCATAAATGTCAAATGAACTTTGAAAACAAAGTTTGGAATGGCATTGGGCTCTTACTCTCAAGTGGATGTGTAGATAGAGTGTTTGAGAAAAATCCTTAACAAACAGTACAATATTTTCAAATTCTTTTAATAAGCAAAAAACAGTTGCTTATTTGTAGTAAAATTAAATAACATACACTCATGTGTAAAATCATCCAAATTCTTACTTTTTACATTCATTTGATATATGTACCTGCTTTGAATTTACATTTAAAATTTCACTCCTTCATATTTTCATAACATTTTTGTTTCTGTTTATCATTTAATATTTCAATGCACATAATTCACCAGTTGGTCAAAACACAGCATACAGATTGAGCAAGCGAGCTTGAGATGTAAGAAAAGATAAGTCCCCTCTTCTGAAAGTGTTTCAATTCTTCAAAGGGCCACAACAGCACATGGAAAGGTAGAACATTTTCGGAAAAGGCTAGGACATAATTTTGGGTTGAGATGGGAACTTTTTGTACCAATACATGTATGCAAATGTAAACATGTGCCTGTAAATGACCAACGCATTTTAAATTCAACAAGTGCTTTTAAACAGAAAATTCATGAACATCAACATAAAAAAATATGTGTGTAAATAAAGATGTAATTAATATGAACAGAAGGAAAGAGTAATAATGTTTAAAAAGCAGGTGCATATGGATGAATGAACTGAGAATATGAATTATAAAACACAAGAATTTAATTCATTTAGTTGGTGAAAAGGCAACCGTAACTTTATCTCAACCATAAGCATTTATCTAAAATCTGACCAACCTACTAAAATAAATGAAAGATCATTTAGTCACCTGTACAAAATGCAGCCAACATTCCAGTGTTCCTTAAACATGCAGCAAAGTGAAACATAGAACAGAAACATTGCAACTGGATCATTGAAGAGTCTCAGGATGAAAATTGAATGGATACGATAGGATGCACAGCATAAGAAAAAGAAGGCATAAGGTGGAACCTAAAATTTAAACAGAGTATATGACAAGAACGTCTACTTACTCTGCAATTTATTCTGTCCATAAAAATCAGGAATGTATCTTTTTGAAACACAAATTCAGAATTCCTTTTATCAAGGTGGGCTCAAAACTGTACAAAATGAAGCAGATCCTTCATTAAAATGGAAAATTAAGAAGGCATCTTTCCAGTTTTTCTTTAGAACGGGTTCTTTAATTTTGAATTTATTTTGGTCCTGAAAAGTGGCCCATTCATTAAAAAAGATCATTTGAAAATCTTTTACCAGTAAATACAGTAGGCCCAAATTGCCCAAGATGTGCAAATATTGCACATAAAAAAAACAAAAAAATTGTGACAAAAAATTATTGAAAATTCAACAGCCTAAGATTTTAAAAAACATTTGTAAAGCAGTGGGAGGCCATATTCAATTTAAGGGCAGCTCTGCAAGGTGTAAAGTATTCTTATAATATTTAATTAATAATTGTAAAATGCGTAATTGAATAAACATGCTACCTCAAAAAGAGATGGAAAAATGTCTGGACATAAATAAGCAGCAAATTACATAAAGTAATTTAACAGCAACGTCACAATTTAGTGACATACTCTACAATTTCTGTATTATCATGGAATGTAGCTGCCAGATCAAATGGTAAGATATTTTTTTTATGAACAGCTGCTATGATAAGAACAGTTTCTCCTTCAATTTTCTTGATTTCTGTTCAGTTTATTATAATACAAATGGTATCATTTAAAGCAGTACTGAATAATTTTGGATAGCAGGAACAAAAACTGCAAATAAAAAGTCCTTCATATGGCCCCAAGAGTAATCAAAAAGCCCAAAATGCCCAACACAGCTTACAAAGAATTATCTAAATATCACTTGTCAAGAAAGGCTGCCTCATTTAGAGGTATTGAGAATAATCTACATTGATCCTTATTTGAACATTTCTAAATAAATCCTGATTTGCAAACATTTGTTCTCCTTTTCTTAAACTTTCTAGGTGATAGGTTAACATTTTGTAGAAATGTAAAAATGGAACCAATCAAACACACCCTGATAACACTCAAACTATGTAACTTTGCATTTGAAGATAAGTTTTACGTCACCTCCTGGTCATTTTGAGATGAAAAGGATTGTAAAATGTGGAATCTATTCAGTGCAGAAAACACTTAAGGAAAATAAATACATGCTACCTTAAAAAGAGATGGAAAAAATGTCTGGACATAAATAAGCAGCAAATAACAGATAAATTCAATACATATGCAGCAATAACAATGTCTTACTGTTTTGCTTCTGTGATACAAATAGAAAACAGCAACCAGAAATGCTATGTATAGCACTGCAAACACGTATTGAGCAAGTCTTATATTCAAGCCATGTGAAGTTAGGAAATAGAATCCACTGAAGATGTAGACAAAACCAGCAGGATACCTAAACAAATTGCATCATCACAAAACCTTAACTTAATATAGAAAAAAAATACCTCACAAACTGCAAGTGAAGTCATTTCTTGTTAGATATGCCAGAAGGAATATAGGCTGGTTTGGCAGTCTGCCAGATTTTTTACTCTTGAAATATATAATATTAATGATAGACAATTGACAGAAAAATCTAATAAAGATGATTACACCAAAACAAACTTTTGATTAGCAATTTTCGATCTTAGAATGTAGTTGTTATGATTTATCACTCTGCACAATTAACTTCGTTTGATTGTGTTCGATTATTCGTTTTCACCGTTATATCTTGCTTGCCGTTAGCTTGTGTTCTTTTATACACCTGATGATTGTTTACACATGAAACTCAGAGTTGTGTCACAATAGTCTGTTTATTTTAGTCTATCTATATATATATATATATATATATATATATATATAATTTAAAACCAAAATTTAAAAACGAAGCCAAGTTAAGCAATAATTAGACATTGCAAAAAGGCCTTTGTCTGAATAAATGCGATAAATTAGTCAAAAATAACTTGCAAAATGCATACTAGTAAAATGAGCAAAAAAGTGTGACTGATGTAGTTCATAGATGGCAGTTCAAAGTATGTCTTATTTCTTTGCAAACAAGTTTCATTTGAGGTAAAAAGTCATGTGATTCAACATTTACTACTTACACTAAGGGACCAGTTGCTCCTTTTAATTGGTAATAGTCATATGTTCCATTCAAAAAACCTTCAACCTCTTCCATGTAGGCTTCCCAATCAATCTCTGTATCTAAAGAGAAGATAGGACATAATAGTTATAAATTATATGGGCATAATGATAAAAGCGATAGCCCTCCCTTCTCCACTAAAATCTTCTTCTAAATGAAAATAAGAATAGTTTTTTGTGTGGATATGTTATACTGAGTAATCTTCAACCATACAGAACCTTTTCATACTCAAATTTGAGAACATGTATAATGACTTGGCTATGTGTAGCTGCAAGTAATGCGAGTTGAAAATAGCATGAAAATAGCATGCCAGCATAATATTTTGATCCTTTTGGTAATAAGAAGATTTTGGCCTGTTGGTTGGATCTGTACTGTTAGGCTTGTGTGTAGGAGCCATCAAAACATCTTTAAACCAGTCTTGGCCATTAACTTTCTGACCCTGTTCCCTCTTTTCCTGAGCATTACAACCTCTTACACCCCCCAATAAACAGTGAAGTGTGTCATTATTTTCAATTCGTCTGAGATCAAATGCAGACACAATATCAGTCTTGGGGAAATTTGAAATTACCATAACAACATCAACAAATGATTGCAATTAAATTTTTATTTTGTGTGCATTGCTCATGTGATAAAAAGCAGCACAATTTATTCATTTGACTGCAGTATAAAATATAGAATATTCTGCATCATATTATAGTTACATATCTGTATCAATTGTGGTTTTACTTCTTCCTGAATGAGTCAGTGTCAAGAGGCCCTCTTGTCTCTTTGGTTTGGCACATCTTAAACCTAACCCATGAGAGTTTTATTTAAACAAAATATATCTTATCCACAAACTGGCAAGCCAGACTGCATTCTTTGTAATGCACTAAGAACATATTCTCTGCGCAACCTAAGGTGGTTCTGAAAACATCTATATGTGAAGACATTCTAAAAATAGCAAAAAATAATATTTAAATAGTTTCATGCTTGTTTTAGCTAATTCTTGTCAGTAAGTTGCTGTTAATCTTAGTCTTTTAGTGATTATTCTTGTTTTTGTTATGTTATTTTTATTGCTAATTCAGGATTCTAAACTAATAGTGGTTTTTAAAAAATCTTGTCATACAGAAGTATCATTAATCACATCTGCCCCACGCAAAACACAGAGAATGCAGTATGGTTGGCAAGTCAGTAGCCAAACTTTTCCCCTGGTACAAGAAGTAAATTTATTCCTTATTTATGGCTAGAACTGGTCTGCAGAGTTTGGCAGTTTACAAGGAGATCAGCAAACAAATGTCTGGTCCCTTGGATTCTGCCTAACTCCATATAAATTCCCTCAGTATACATTGAATCCGCATTTAACTAACTCTCGTTATTACGAACCTAATTGTAGGTCCCTTTATCATAATTTTCCTCGATATGACAAACTTCTCTAAAAAGATTCACTGTTTTTTGGTCTATTTTTTCCCTGTGAATATTTATCACTATTTCTCAGGGGAATTATAATTGTCAGTGACAAAACATACATTGGCAAACATGCACTTTCTATGATGCAAAAATTGGAGAAGAGATTTGTGCAAAAGTTGACCCCTTTTCAAGGCTTTATGACATTTCAGTGAACAAATCCAAACACAGAAGACTATAGGAGACATTTTTGTATTTGAATTCTTTAAGGAACATTTAGTGTTGTGAACAAGATTTTCATTTTGATCCCTAATTTAGCAAAAGTAGCGGATTTGCAAACTATGCGATAAAAAATAGCAGATTTGACGATTTCGCTACTCCCCTACAGCTCCTCTCTTTAGACTTAGCTATGCTTTAAATCTAGATTTTGGCGACATTCAATTTAATGAAAAGTGGTCCATGCATATACTTCCCAGACTGGAAACTTTGCTGCGCGCCCGCAATATATTGCCCGCGCACACCTCTGCGCGCTTTTGCATATTGGCCGCGCAAAATCCCCTAGATCCCTTGACAATAGGATTTAACATTATTAACAATAAAAATAACTAAGAGTGCATGATTTCAGGCGCGCAGTCTCAAATTTTCAAAATAAACTTGCCCGCGCAAGAAGCAAAGTTTCCAGTCTGGTATACTTCATGGATTATCGACATACCTATGTCCGGTGAAGTACATAAAAATAAGAGGACACACCCATGTAACGCCCAGATCTCTAAATACTACACCCTTTAGCAGGCGTGCAGGAACATTTTAGAAAAAAATATCTCCGGTGTGCACTTGCCATACTCTCCAGTCTGGGGCTGGGAAAACTTACATTTTACATTTCTTATTACAATAATATTCACGAAGATCTCGGCAAATAAAAGGCAGCATGCAAGAATCCATGCGAGCTTTGGTTCAAATAATACATCCTTGGTGATATTCAACAAATCTTGTACTGTCAATCCCTTAAAATATTGCTTCCAAGGTGCACGTTTTCCACTTTTCCTTACTGGCGCCATTGTTTTTTGTGTGACCTCGGTTCAGTTCATCGACCTCTTTTTCAAAAACAGTTTCAAAAGAAATAATCACATTTTTTGCATTTTGGCACAAATATCAATATTGGGAAGCATACATGGGAAAAAACAAAAAGATGTAAAATCTAGTTTTAATGAATGCAAGACAAAAGCTTGCGACAGAAAAATAGGATTATGGTGTCGTCATGACTTTGGCTGACTGTGGCCTTCATTCAAGGCCTAAAACCCTCGTACCCCTGTACTTGCAGCCTCTAGCTCGTGTAGTCAGAAAACTTTCAAGATGGCCATGACGATGCAAGCAACTGTTAGAATGAACTCAATAGGTGCGGATTCAGATATCTATCCAGATTGGTATAATGCTGAACACAAGACTGGGGTGAGTACCTATGTCAAAAAGTAGTTGCAAAGAATCTGGATAGAAAGTAGGAATGCATAAATGTCATACAAATCCTTAATTGTGGACTAATTACCTTACCTCTCTGCTAAAAATGCTTCTTCCAGTTCCATACCTAAGCCATTTCAAATGATTATTAAAATTTTGTAATGTTTTGGCAAATTATCAGTAAATCAGTTTTAATCCTTTATATTCATATTTTATGTTCGTTCGAACATTTTTAGACTACCATTATGGCAGTTGAATATGATGGAGGAGTGGTTTTTGGTGCAGATTCTAGAACAACAACAGGGTATGTCTTCCAGTCTTTTTTTTAATTATTGTCATTGTAATAAGCCACAGTGTGCAATATTAGCTTTGGTGATACTTGGTTTGGTTTTCTTTAAACATTTTTCTTCAAAAGATACCTTTTACCAATCTGGATTCAACTCCAATGTTGGAACTGAATTATTGTTAGAATTCTGCAGACCTATGGCTCTAATAAGAAATGGAATAAACGAACGAAACCTTTTCACTACAGAAAAATATGATAACAACAAAAGCAAGACTTTACTGCTAAACAATGTGCTAAAAGATAAAACAAAAGAGGTGTTACTGATCACAACAACATGTCAATCAACTAAACAGATAGGTGTCCATTGTTCCTGTGGCGGGGTAACTAAAACTTAGCAATGTAAATATAATCATCATAATCCCAACAACTTCTTTTCTTTCACCTTAACATAACATAACAAGCATAACAAAATACTGCAATGTAGGCTAAGAGCCTTACAAATTGTTAATCTGAATACCTGTTGTTTTTTTTGTAGAAGATGGTCTCAAAAAACCTTTATGTAGTTAAAAACAGAAACAGAAAACCCTAAAATATGCCCAAGTACTATCTAAAAACACTGACTTAACAAATACTGGATCACATAAGAATTTTCTGTCTCCACAATAATTGTCCAGTTTCTGTTTGAATAAGTTCAATGATTTGGCATCTACTACATCTCTTGGAATACGGTTCCATTCATGCCCAACCCTGACACTGTATATGCGCTTCATTTCCCCTCGTTTTCCCATAGTTGTCCATTTTCAACACAGACTTTATGTCATAACAGGCGTGTATATATTTTTGTATGTCACAATCATGTCCCCACGGAACCTTTGGTAAACTAAGCTTGGAAGACTTAATCTCTTTAGTCTCTCTTTGTATCCAAGATCTGACTTGCTAGTGTCTTGTCAAAATATTTCTCATCATAAACTTTGCTTTTTGCTGTCCACACTCACTTTAGCTCCATCGCTCACCAGATATGCTGTTATTGTGTGCATCCATTACTCTAATGACTATCTGATAAATATTAGCAATACTGATTGAGGTAACTTGGACATGCTTTGTTCTGAGCAAAATTTTCTAAGAATTTTTACTGCAGTTTAAAGTTTGAACACCAGAAATGATTTGATTTAATTTCAATTTAGCATTGGTTTCAAGTGAACAATTATTCGATGAATTTTTAACCTTAGAAGCAATGTACCCAATTTCGCATTTTATATGAATTTTGAAAAAAGATGTCTAGATTTTTTAATAGATAGATAGATTTTTTGAGAAAGCTCCCTCCTGACTTTGATAACCTCTTTGGAAAAGTTTTTGCAGTGTGCAACTTTCAATGACTCTTGAATCAAAACTTAAACCCATGTTGAATATATTCCTTTCCCCTAGTAATGCCTTGCTGCCTCTCTGCATGATGAAATAAAACAACCACATATTTGAATGATGAAATGTTGTGCCCTTAACTCTTATGTTTGAATGTATAGGCCTACATACAGGGGATATAAATTTTACCCTTTTGTCATAATACTGGTTTTGAACTTATAACACTATTTGGTATTGAATCGATTTTTGTTTTATGTCTTTTGCTCTGATTATAATTTCAATTGGAAAAATGTTTTCATTATGTGTTCAAAGTTGTATTTCTTTTTTTAACTAGGGCATATATAGTGAATAGGGTAACAGACAAGTTGACTCCAGTTACTGAAAACATATTTTGCTGTCGATCTGGATCAGCTGCAGACACTCAAGCCATAGCAGACCAAGTAAAATATAATCTTTATCTACTCAGGTATGCTTACACCTTTCTTGACTAATTTTTTTTTCAAAAAACAAATGTTTTTTAACTTTTGAAATGAATATTGAACACACTCTTTGCTTATTTGAATAGTGAGGGGAAAAATGCAGATTTTTTTCAAAAATTTCCTTTCCTCCCTCACAATTCACATTTTTTGGAAAAAATCTTGTATAGTTACAGAGTAGCCCAGATATCTTCCATTAACAACCATAGATGGCCATCCATTCATAAAGCGATTATTTTTTAAGAATGACAATCTAGTTCACATTTTTTAACTATAAAAAGGGGGAAATGCACATATGTGGTCAAAAAACTGTGCACCTCTCAATTACCAAAGAGTGTTAATTTGATTCAATAAATTGGTTAATACTTCTTTGAAATGATTTCTGAAATTAAGATACATCATAATTACAAGAAGAATATATCGGTCAATACGATATGAATACAGCTAATAGATTCAACATCCACAGAGGTCATGTTTCTGTATTGTACTGAATCATGATTGTGCAGAGCTTTGTTGAATTACAAATACAAGCTCCCAGGAACAGGTACTTAAAATCAATGATTTCCATATCAAGTATCTTAGAAAAATCCTAAAATCCACAAAGGTAGTTCATCCCCAATGTGTTGCCATTTTCATCAAGATCTGTGCCAATGTCTTTCTGTCCCTTTTCTCAATAAAACTGGTCCCCGTAGTACACGCTATAGAAAAGATATCTCTTGTCATCACCTTGGCTTCCTGGCTTGCTGAATTTTTTCAACTTCCCCTCCCCATTATTTGTTTATTTTTTATTGCTGTTAGAATTCATCGAACTCTCGGAAATATCTTCGTCATAAGAGATTACTTAGTTTTCTTCTTTTTCTGATAGCTACTTTCTCCGGTTTCCCCCCTCCTGTAAATTGCTGTAACTAAATTGAATTGAATCATTAATTAAGTTGACTCATTAGTATATTCCATGAAAGTCATCTTTTGATCTGTATTTTTAAAGGAATTTTTAGAAAGGCAAATTGCTCTAAGGGGGCTCTAAAGAGTCAGTGTCTTTTATAGCTTGCCTCTTCATGAAAAAACCGGGTTTTATAAAGAGAAATTTATCCAAATACTTCCCAAATCCACATGGTTGTGGAGTTTTAATTCAGTCTTGCATGTGCCACTTATTACAAGAACAGACACAGTCTATTTTCTAAGGAAAAACATAATTTTATGGTGCGCATTTTTTCCCCTCACTTATGAAATTCTGTGGTTAAAAAATGCGCAGACCCCTCTAAGCATGTCACTTGGGAGGAGCAACAATATTTGTTTATGGGCAACCACCTCAACACTGAAGTAATGTTATGCTGTGACAATACCTTTGGAATTCAGTCAATGAGCTGAGAAATTGAAAATTTTACTGTTGTCATGGAAAACTCGATATTTTCATGAATTGCAGCTTCCACTTTTCAAGTACACAATGAAAAACAAAAGCTCTCTATCTTTGGATTTGGAATTCATTGAAACTATCATCAAAGGTTTGGTTTATCATACCATATCTCAAACTGCTTGTTACTCCTCCACAGTGGCGTAGAAATAGGTGTGCATTTTTTACTCCCAAAATTGCCATGCGCATTTTTTCCCCACACTGATCATACATAATTTCTTAGAAACTTTGCTTCATTTTAAAGGGTCCTTGATCCTTGTGTGTACATGTTTGACTAGATAAAATTCTATAAAAATACCTTTCTTTATTCTCATTGCCATTCAGTCCCACTTTAAAGATTTAATGTATTTTTCTGTAGAATGGAGTTGGGTGAGCAGACTACAGTAAAGACTGCGGCTAATTTATTCAAAGAAATATGTTATGCTAAAAGAGACAGTGCTGTTGCTGGAATAATTGTTGCAGGCTGGGATGAGAAGTCTGGTGGCCAAGTAATTATTGAAAAGTTTATTTGTTCATTCTGATGTTTATTCTGAATGATTGAAAAGTTTATCCTGATGGCAAAATTATTGCTAATGTTATCTTTATTTTGTTGTTGGTCATTTCAATCTGTTTACCTTTGTGTCTTGTTTATCATATTCTCATAGAAATGGCATTAGAACTCTTTACAATACAGTACTGCTAGAACTATTTGTAAACGTACGTACTCAAAGCTCAAAAGATGACATGTTTGCTTCATATAGCTCTGCAAAAAGACAGCCTGTAAATTTTGGTTTATTTTTCTGATTCGGCAAGTTACCTCTCATTGAAAATTCAATCCAACCAATTAGCAGTGATATAAATGTCTAGCCTTGTTATTCATTTGGCATTTGTACAATACTTTGCAGGTATTTACTGTGCCTCTTGGTGGCATGTGTGTTCGGCAACCATTTTCAATTGGAGGTATGTGTTGCTTCATGCTTGATATTCCACAATCTACAGCAAGCTTTCAATGTCTTGTAATGAAATAAGAAATGCCTTATAAAATTATCAACCTACCTATCCAGTTTTTAAGTCAGTTTCAAACATCTACACTACATCCTATATTTTTGCCACAGTCATTTTAACATTTTAACAGTTTGTTGATATGTAACAGTCTAATCTAATACCTTATCTGGTAATTATTCATTGCTTGAAGGTTTCATGTATTTGACTGAAAGATTTGCTTATGTGCTTGCAGATACATTTTGAGCATAGCAAGTTTGTAGTTTTGATTAATTAGTGAGGTTTCCTGTTTAATATGAATAAACTGCTTAGAGATTTTGGCTTATCAATATTATTTCTATACATTTTTTGTTATTGTATTAGTTTATTGAATGTTAGTTTTTAGAATAGTGAACATACACAGATCAAGATTAACATAAAGCAGTTTCAAGGATTCAAAAGACAGATCACTTACTATGTTGCATCATATGTTGCACTTACTGCAAAACAAGCACGCACACTTGTTTTCAAGGAACCCGATTTCCATCGAATTCTTGAATTGTGTAGTATTTAAGGCTGTTTTATTGATTCTAGGCATGAATTTCAGATTTTTGGCCCTTGAAAACTTAATGATCTGATGCCATTGTTGGTGGATCCGGCTTTTGAAATGTCAAAATAGTTTTTGAGTTCAAGTTTGTGGCCAGTTGTTTTAGGTTCAAAATAATCTTTCACATTAGTTTATTCATTTTAACTTAAAGGTATATATTAATACAATAAAATAGGTAAGGTAAGGTAATAGTGCCTCTAGATGGTCAGGCAAGTTTAGGCAATATTATGGGTCCCTCAGAAAAACTGTTGAGCAACTAAAGCACTGACTTTATTGCATTGGGATAGGAAAAAAAATAAAAGTATGATATAATATATTAAAAGCTTAATAGCTTAAAGTATAATGACAAATTTTTTCAACCCTCTAAACCTTCCCAGCGCAACTTATGCAGAACCTGTGGCTTGAGTAATATACATGTATGTATACTGTAAGACTAAATCGATCTTTCAGGATCTGGGAGTACTTACATTTATGGGCATTGTGATGCAACATACAAGCACAACATGACAAAAGAAGAATGCTACAGATTTGTTGCCAATGGTCATTATCATGTTTTTCCTATCTTCATGCTATGCCTATTTGCAATGTGTTTTCAACTTTTTTCAATTTATCGACATTTTCATGAAGTTTTATTTGGTGGCTTTTTTATTTCTTTGCCAAGGTAAATAAGACTAGATGTTGGTTCTATGTTTTGATTACCCGATAATTAATAGCTCTATGATTATGGAATAACCCAGGTTTTAATTTCTTTCAGATTAATTTCCCCAAATATTGCTCCAATGTGAAAACTTTATGACCACAAATAATTGACATTGGAAGGTTTATCGTGCGACTTGTTTGAACTTCGCCTAAACTACAAACGTTGTTCTGGGGGTGGAGGGGAGGGGCAGGAGTAGTAATGTTTGGGAAGAGAAATTGAAAATACAAAGCCAATTGTTGATGTTAGTATTTCGAAAAAGGGCCAAATCTAAGAAAACAGCGCCCGTTTTGTCAAATATGGCCGCTTTGATAAGTTTGATTCTTGGTGAAGGCGAACAAAGTTTGTTTCCTGTCTTGCAGCAGTTACAAAGGCACTGATACAATGGCGCTGATCAGCTTCTGCTGAGGGACCTTTTCAAGTATTCGTGTCACTTTTTGCGATAACGACAACCAGAATCCAATGTTGTGTAATAGAATTTCAAAACAATTAAGCTTGTCTTAATATAATATTTTGAATTTAAACTTGACTAAATATAATATTTTGAACTTAAAGTTGATTTAATTGGCTGTCTCAAAAGTCATTGCATTGTAAGAAATATTCCTTTATAACGAACACCCTAACTTTCCCCATTTTGTTAACATTTCAACTAAACTAAGCTTCAAATATTTTAATTTTTTGTTGCAGCTGTTGCTTTAGCGATGTTCCGAGATGGCTCATCTGGAGGTGTTATCAGGATGGCTGCTGTTAACAAAGATGGCGTCGAGAGAAGAGTTCTCACTGGCAACGAGATACCGAGGTTTTATGAAGGCCAGTGAAGAAAACTGTTTTTAATATTGTTTCACCATTCTTAAGAGAAAGCGTTTTGTTAGTTAAATAATATTTGTTCTCAAATGATCTCTTATTGTCACTTCATTTCTCCTTCCAGTATGTAAAATCGACTCAAAAGGGGACCTACATCGTTCTTAAATATTCTTATCAACAGGAGTTTACGACAGACATCGCACTTATTATTTTTTGGCGTTATGTTTTAACATTAAGTTTCAACTAGCTCAAGAGACTTTCTGTACCCTCCCCAAGGTTTTGCAAATGTTCCTTTCAGGAGGGATCCCGTGATAGAATTTACGATAGAAAATGATTTTGCACGTGATAGAAGTATGTGTTTTGGTAACCAGGAGTCCTGTTACATTATCCCTTTCATAATTGAAAGATCAAATCTTGTTTCTAGCTCTGTCACTTGATGGGATGATCAATGAATGCATAGTTAGTATTGATTTCGAAGTATCTGAGCTCGATTGATTGAGCGGTGACATCCATTTGCACGATCACGATGATTTACACGAAGTTAAACGTCTCCACTAGACGTCATTTCCTAAGCCTCATCTGTCCCTTAACCTACAATGCATTCTTGCGTTGTCCCAGCATCTGCATAAACACCTGCCTGGTTACAGTCGCTTTCTTGCAAGATCGTTGTGACCGTAGCAATAAATTTCAGAATACACTACCCGATAACTAGTGCTAGGACGGAAGAAATACTTTAACTTTGATAAACACAAGCTCAGGTTCCTTAAATGCTTCTTGTCCCACAATTTTTATTCAACAGCTATACCTTCCAAAGCGCAAAGGGAACCTGGAAATACATGCTGAAAGTGTTTCTATCCTACAGTACCCTCGGGTATTGTTATTGTTTGTGGCACCCGGGATTCATTAAATTGATATTCAAAATATGATGCTATGCTCCAACAGCCGCGTTCCTCATGTGCAGGTGCGTTGAAATTATCTACGTTGACAGGTATGCCAGCACTATCAACTTAAGCAGGTTTAAATTCAATACATCTATTTTTTGGGTGCACCCACATTACAGCTTTAGATGCTACCATGGCTGCATCTTGGGTCAGCAGACTGGGCTCTCTCTAACTACTGCATTTCTCATCTATTTGCTTTCTCTTTGGCTAATTCCCTTAAAAACATGGTTTTTCCTAGATACAGTCCAAAAGGTCTTGTCACTAATCTCCAGGTTTCTAATGTCCAATAAAAAAGTTTGTTTTTACCGCTCTCAGCGTTGATTGCAATTAACTGAGAATCATTATATAGCGGGAAGGAATGACTGTAAAGATTTTTGCTCCGGTAGCTCCTCGCATCAAAAAAATTTAGGCTGCACATTTCAGTAGGTTTTTGACACATCAGTCTTCCTGGCAATGACTGGTATGTGATTATGGACAGCAGGAACTACGTGGGACTTGTTTTAATGTATCTCAAGAAAGCTCTTGATACAGTTGACCATAATACCTTAACCACAGAATAGAAATTACATATGAACTCTGTTCCGTGATCTTACTAAAGGAGTATGTGGAGCTGATGGACCAAAAATGTATTGGTTTCATGTCATATTGGCAAATAGAAAATATTTATGCAATTAAAATAGTGTACCATCTAAACTACAATGCCTGCCAAAAGTACTTGGAACACCCACCAATTTACGCTGCATTTGATATCTTTCATTCCTTTCATGAAAAAAATTTGCTACTTCCGCCCCCTTCCCCCTCAAACAATGTTGATGATTTAGAGAAATATCATAAAAGAAGCGCAAAAGAAAGTGCTTCCTAAAATCCTAATCCGTTTGATAGTAAACCAACATTGTTCCGTGGGGGAGGGGGGGATGATTGGTTTTGACCTTGGAAATTGATGTCAGTGTTCCAAGACTTTTGGCAGGCATTGTAGAAAATGAAACTTATAGTGACCCAAAAGGCTCTTTTCTTGACTGGTTTTTGTTCCTAATATACATATAACATATAATGTACATATACATAGTAGACATACTATGATAAACGATCTGTCCTTATGCCTTCCGAATAGCCAGTTGACTAGGTATGCAGATGATACCAATCTCTGGTACGCTTCAAAGGATATATGCAATCTTAATCAAGCTTTTGATAGAGATTTATATTGCCTCAGGGACTGGGTAGAGGGCAATAGGCATTTCTTTTACATTATTAAAACCAAGGCAATGATTGTTGGATCGCAACGTAAGCTGAAGAAAATATCTGACCAGCTGGCTGACTTCACTTCGTTTCAAATCGGTGGCTGTGAGGGGGAGATTGTTTCCATAAATTGAGCATAAATGTTGCGGGAGACGCCGTGTGGTCACAAAAAAAATCAAAGTTAAGAAATTTTTCTCATTGAAAATTTTCAATCATGGATTGATATTTTAACAGTTTTATACACTTTGCAAAATGGTAAACAGTTTTAAAGGAAAAAAAAGGTTTGTAGGAAATTACCCCCTTTCACTGCAAAACTATGTTTAGCATAGTGATGTTGTGTTAGGGGAGCCCAAGCTTCCCTTTCAAAATGTAACAAATTACTTCTGATTGATATGAATGTCTGGGGTATTTTTATAATGCAGGTCTTTTATAAAATCCCTACATTCATCAAGATGCAGGAATTGCCATTTTAATGTTCGCTTATTTATGAACAGGGGTGCCGAAAGTATTTTGAGACGGCGGGGCAGCTATTCAAAAAGGGCACATTTTCAATGACTTATATTAGCATTGTAACAAAAAAATGATATAACATAATCCTTTGGTACCGATAAAACGTTTAATTTAAAAGGCCAGTCGAAAGTTTCCTATTCTGTTGTTTAATCTTTCGCTGAGGGGGGGGGAGTACCTTAACATGTTTGAAGTTAGGGGGACGTGCCATTTTCAGGCTCAGACTGTTGGCTGTCGTGTCCTATCACGATGCATTATGCTAAAAGTGCGTTCTGCAGTTGCAGATAAAAGTGCAAATGAATTGTACAATTGCATTGCAATGACTTGTGAGCTCTGGCAAACATTCTTTATGCCATTCAATTGAAGTCATTATTGATCAAAGGGTTTCCATCTTTGTTACCTTTTTTATTGGTATGGCAACTTCTTTTTAATAAACTCTGATGACTTTGCTAAAGTTGCCTTCATTTTAAAAAGCTTTTAGATTATTCCAATTGAATCTTCTACTAGTCAACTTGGATAAGTGTTATACATAAGATTTTGGCCTTTCTTTAAAATACGCTGTGCAGTCTCTCGACCTGACTCCAGGTGCTTCAAACCTACCCAACAAGAGAGTAACGAACGATTAACCTTCTGGCCTAAAAATAGCATAGAAGGTTTTTCTGACTCAGCCTGGTGCAAGAAACATCAAGTTACAAAACCTTTGTGAAAACAGGCAGGCACGAAATAATATGCATGCCTATCTTATCTCATTCTAATGACTTTGCTAAAGTTCCCCTCATTTCAAAAAGCTTTTAGATTACAACAATTGAATATTCTACTAGTCAACTTTTGTTGGGGAGATGAGATCTCACTCCTATTGTTTGAGACAAAAGGCTTAATGATTTGTTCGAGCCAATCAACGTCGAGGGGCAGGGACGCATGCGTATTCTAACGAATTATCCCTACAAAATCCCGGGCCATCCTCAACACCAAAAGCCAGGGAACACAACGAGATCTCGCAAACATGTCGAGAACAGTAATTTTAGTAATTTCTGAGGAGTTTTACGCATATAATTTAAGGACGTATTTTTGTTTATTTTTCATTTAGGGGTTTCCTCGGAACTTTTTGTAGATGTAGTCAAAAGGGGAAGATCAAAATTCGAAGCTTTCCGCCTTAAAAATTTGAATAATTGAATTGAAGGTACGTTGTCTGTTGTTTTAGTTGCCTTGGCCTGGCTCTAGTGTCGGAGGTCAGTTAAAATCAGGTTGTATTGTTTACATCGAATGTCTACTCTCTGTAAACACTTAGGCCGCGTCATAAAATTCTCGATGTTTTTGCTTACCTTTGGAAGTAAAGTGAGCCTTAATACAAACAAAAAACATAAAACAACAGAAAATCCAGGCAGGTTTTTCAGTATGAAAGATATTTCTGCTATGATCAAACTCCCATGTCAATGTGAATGATAAGCTCCGACCGCTCACTTAGTTTTGAAATTCGATCGCAAAGTTCTGTTTGTTCCTTTCTCGGGGGGTTCTATGCCTCTTTGATTCAGAATATATAATACGCATGTGCAATGGCCCCAAAACGGGGGTACTCATTTCATACTCAAGAACTTGCTGCATCTCATCTCCCCAACAAACTTGGATTAGTGTTACGTATTGCATTAGTGTTTCACGTGCTGTGCTATAGTCCGTTAATAGGTCCCCCATCTCACCCAGATTTCTCCGTTACGCCACTCACCTTTTTCTACAGTAACTTCCTACATTTTAGATTGTCGCCAAAAGAAATAGCATTATTGCATATAAGTTCATAGCAAATGAATCCAATGTTTTAATTGCCTTCATTTTGTTCCTAGCCGCACTAATGCTTTATCTCTCCCAAGAACTCGGGAATTTATATATTTATTCCATTCGCATAAACACAGTACCATTTTCACAAGGGCACAATGTTGCCCCCGCTGCTCCCGTAGAGTCAGGGCAGGGGGCAACTGCCCCCGTTGCCTCCGTACCTCCGGTGCCCGTGTTTATGAATCATTACAATATTATCAATTATACACGAATGACAATATTTCCAATTTGCTTGCCTTTTGAAAAAGTTTTGTTAATAATGTCCTTTATAAGAAGTGCCACCCAGAGGGGGGAGAAGGGGGAACATTTATCTAGGGCCGTCACTTCTAGGGAGCCTCATAGAGTAATAAATTCCATTTAAGGAATGGACCTAATCAAACGTAGCAAAAGTGTAAAAAATAAATATGAATTTAAGTAAATTGTCCCGTATGCCGGGGCGAAATATTAGCCTTTACTGACTTACGTGTTTTATTGTTGTTTATTCTCGGCGTATTGCGGTGTTTCATAGTTGCTACATAAGTAAATTGTGCCAGGAATAAATAATATATCAATAGTAGTAAACGTGTTTCTAAGAAAGTAAAATACTTGAAAAGATTGTAAGAAATGACTGCAATAATTATTCAAAAATGCATTTTAAGCTAATTTTAAGGGACTGGTTGCAAAAGTTTTCTGCTCGCAGTGGGCCACGTCTTTCGCTTTTGCCCCAGGAACTCCGAAACGTTTCTAGATATCAAATTATATTTTTTCCACAGGATATTTTCTTCAGAAAGCTTACAGTCACAAGAGGTCTTATATATACAAAAGTATGCAAAAGTATAAAATGTCCATGTTAAAAAAGTTACGGGCTGCCCAATCACACACTTACCGCCTTGGACCCAGAGTACGAAAAACGAAAAGAGGAAATTTAGAACTGCCTCTGCGGAGCGGATCATATGACTGCGTTTTCACTAGGAAGGAGCTTCGAGAAGTTGTTTTTCTCAAACAAAAATAATAATGGTGGCGATATGCGAGCATTGATACACGTCTAGATAGATTCATGCACGTTTCAATAGAGGGTGGTGTGAATAATATTTCCAAATGGTTGTGGATACAGGTATTTGTTTATTTTGTCTTAAAGTATCATCTGGTTCTCTTTACAGACTATCATTGCAATGATGAAGCCCCGTATGCTTGGGCGAAATTAGCCTTCACTGATTTACGTGTATTTATTGTTGTTTATTCTCGGCGTATTGCGGTGTTTCTTATTTGCTACATTATCATTGAAACGTTCTTGTCTTGTCTAGAGAGCAGTGTCTGGCTTGAAAAGGCCAATATGTCAAATCATTCAAATGAAAATGCTCCATATTTCGTTTTGACCTATTCTGTTCGGTATTTAAACTGGTCGTGATCTATCTTTGTGTTGATGTAACATTTACCCTTTATTTCAATATAGTTATTCCAATTTGTTTACATACAACATGTTCTTTTAACACATTGAAGCTCGTGCGTAACTACAATATATAAATCTTGCTAAAAATCAAGTTTGTCTTTTGAAAAAATGCCAATTGATTAGGATTTTCAGCGTTTAATAAACATTATGACTTGTTGCGAGTTGATCACCTAAATAAACAGCATGAGAACCATCGTACTGTCAGAAGTTGAAAAACTTGCTGTCAAAATAATTTCGGTAATGCTCCAATCATGTCTTGTAAGGTTATGGAGAAGGGTTAAAAAATTTGAAAAACAAATATCGGTTTAGCTTTCATAGATGCTAGCAGCTACCCCCTTCCAAATTTTATGTGCTTTAGTACCCAAAAATGTTTAAGAAAGCCCTTTTAGGTGGAATGAAGGTAACTAGGGTATGTGAGATGGGAGAAAGGAGGAAGGGGGTTAAGGAAGCACTCCCCCCAAAAAAATTTAGAGGTCCCCATCCTATAGGCTACCACAGTATGGCCAGGGAATTGTTTCAAAATAATCATGATTTAAGTTCAAAAAAATATAACTGACCCTAAGTAAATTTTGTGAAGTACTCCCAGAGCCTTTAATAAGTGCTGTAACACACTGTGAGAGCCATTCTTAGTCTTCATTTTGCCCCTTGGAAGCTTGCTGCCAAAACCAAATAGCATGCACATATTGCATACTATGTCAGCATTATGTCACACATTTTGTTTGCTTTTGCACACACAAGGTTGTATATTGATGAATTTTTGCTCCAGGTAACTTTATGATGGGGCAGAAGTACACCTTTTTCTTTGCTGCCAAGGAAGGGCGTCTAAGTGACTTGGTCTGGGTGCTAAACCAAAAGAATGCATCACCAAACATTCGAGATGGAGAAGATCAGTCGACTGCGCTGCATTTTACATCTGCAAGGGGCCATGCAAGATGTGCTGATATTCTCATTAAAGCAGGTTAGCCTTTATACCCTTCCATCCCTTTCAGAAGATTTTTAGATGCATTTATAGGTTTTGATCATGCCTTTTTGTTTGATAGACACTTGCACAAATCTATCTCTGTGAGCTTTTCATTGCTCATGCAAAAAGATAATTTATGTGGAATTTTGCACTGTGTTTTTGAAAAACTCATTCACTTTCTTGTCGAGTAGTGCGAATATTTCATCAACAAACATATTTCCTGTTGTGGCCCAAGCAAGCTACATAAACAGTACAAAGCTGATAGATCAAACCACAGGAAACATAACTAAGATGAATTAGCAACATCTCAACAGATAATATCACACGTAACATCTCAACCACCCACAATTGATTTGACCCAGATGGAGCTTGATGAATGCAAGTGAAGGTGCAGGAGAAAATGACAAATCAATTGACAGTCATCTTGCTTTAAGCTGGAAGAAAACTCTGAAGGAAATTTTTTTCTACAAAAAGAAGACCTTACAATTTGATTGCCTTTTAAATGTAATGTAGTTGAAGAGGAAAAAGTTATGAAAACAGATGAAAACAGAGTATTGGGAACACTATCATTTTTATTTTGACCAAAATAGAGTGGCCCCGAGAAATTGGAATCGCAGAAATTTCAAAAACAAAATGATCCGAAAACAGAGACATACAAAAACAGAGTAATGGAAACAGAGCCTTAATAAGTGATTATGCTCCCAGAAAATGCCATCAAGATAATGCACAGAAAAGAAATAAAAAATTTAGATAAAAACAACAAGAAATTAAAAGAAACAAACAAGAAAGATCAATCAAAACGTGGCACTGCAAATATGATAAAAAGCATTTCTGAGGAGTTTCTTGAATGTTTGGAAGCGTACAGGTGTTTGCACACCTAATATTATCAGGCTTGGGCCTTTGGGAAAAAATTCTTTGTTGTTTCTAAAAGACTGAACACCCCTATAACAGGTTGAACACTCTAAGAACACCCTATGAACAAGCCATTCAGTGGCTGAACACCCTTTAAGACATATCAAAATCGGCATATCATTTGAAAAATAATTTGGCCAATCAATTAAAATTGATTTTGGAGCAGGAAAGGCCCTGATAAGTCTAATGCTGTTGGTGTTGTTACAACTAACTGAGATGTTTTATACCTCAGAATTGTGAACGGGGGTTATATCATCAACTGAAGCCTGGAGCGATCTTCATTAACGAGTGAACAATTGATATATTAGCACTAGCTATATTAGCATACCATGACCACAGAATAGTTATTTCTATTTTGTGACCACATGGGCAAATTAGCAGATGGGAAAAAAAAATTGTCTGGAGGACAGTAGGAAGTCAAGTCACATGCTGTATTTTTACGTCATTTATTGTCACTGGATGTGAAAGAGTTTCAAAACAAAGGCAATTCGCTTGAATGCACAAAGGGAGCGTCAGAAAGTCAAACTCAAATTTGCTCTGCATGTATAAACCCTACTCACACCTTTGGCGCGCAAAACATCAGTTGGTTGTAACAACACCAACAGCATTAGACTTAGCAGGCCCTTTCCTGCTCCAAAATTAATTTCAATTGATTGACGAAATTATTTTTCGAATGATATGCTGATTTTGATATGCTTTAAAGGGTGTTCAGCCTCCTAATGGGGATTTTATAGCTTGTTCTTAGGGTGTTCTTGGGGGTGTTCAGTCTTTTAGAAAAAAACAAAAAATTATTGCATTCAAAGGAAAGGCATTTACAATTTTCTGTGCCCTTGTTGAAATAATTATATCTATGAGCAGAACCAATTCTGCCATCAAGAGAGGGTTTAGCCTGCTGACGAACATTTTGTCAGAAAGAAGCTTTGATGTTTGCGGTCAGCGACAACAACTGGTCTCAAAAAGAGCAGGTAGATATCCTTGAAAGAGCATAGGATATTTACCCGGAAGGCAGCAAAAGAATAAAGTGAATGAACCAGCAGCCAAAAGGCTGCACCTAGATGTGAATATGCAAGAAGAGAAAAATAAAATTAGTTACAATGAAACTGATCATAAACTCAGAGTTTTCAACAATAGCGAGTGAACTCTGAGAAAATATTGTTCAATGGATATTGGAAATCTAAGCTAACAAACATTGTTATTTATTACAATAAAATTCTACAAGCTGCCAATATAATCCCAGAATGATGTACATTGATGACATTCATGGTGTAAATTTATAAAGGATAGCGTGTTTAGACAAGTTTTTATTCATATAAAATTTATTCACACAAGAGAGATCACACAAGCTCTGGTCCTCTCTATGAGCAATTCCTTACCAAAAGGCCTGATTTAGATGAGAAAGGGTCGTGCGACAGACTCATTCATTTCAATAATATTTGCTGTCTGTAAACTCTCGTCATTAGCCAGATTGCCTAGAAACAGAATATTTTCTAATATTGAATATTTAGTTTTAATTGAAATTTCAAGTTTTTGAAAAATTGTAATAAACTGATCTCTTGTGTGGTTTTGCCATACTCTGTATGCTTGCTGTTTTGTTCTCAGATGAAAAATTCTTCAATATATCTTTTAATCAGGAGTGAATACATTTCCTTAGGTGCCCATGTAAATTGTAGAACAAC